>NC_053115.1:42304459-42409459 GCF_010015445.1 Perca fluviatilis
TACAATTTGTTTGGCAGAGCTGAAAGATTACCAACACAAGGTGGTCGGGAACGTCTTCTGTCTCCTGAACAGGAAACTGAAATAATCAACATGGTCCTAGAAAATAACGCCATAACATTACGGCAAATACAAAGAAAAATCCTAGAAAACAATGAGATGTTTCAAAATATTGATAAGGTTAATCAACAGCTTACGGACCGTGTCTTACGCAGAAATAATCTGAGGATGAAGCAGGTCTACAGGGTGCCATTTGAACGCAATTCAGAAAGAGTCAAAGAATTGCGACATAACTATGTACAAGTGAGTCCTAATCAATAATCCTAATCCTAATCAATCAATACAATCCCACAATTGATGCATAATCTCAACACTGTATAAATTATACATATTTCAGTATTGTAATCATAATGATTGTGCTCCACAATAGTGACCACTCCATGTCTATTTCTGATATTGTCATGTGTGTTTCAGAGAGTCCTCGAGCTAGAGGTGGCTGCAGTGGAGCACCAGTTCATCTTCATTGATGAGGTTGGATTAAACCTCACAAAAGGCAAGAAGGAAGGAATATCATCGGCGTACCATTGTTGAAGTCCTTGCCCAGCCGCGGAGGGAACATCACAATGTGTGCAGCGATTACACCACCAAGGCTCATCCATCACCATGCTACCCTTGGCCCCTACAACACTGCCCATCTGATCACGTTCCTGGACACCCTACACAACACACTCATTCCACCAGATCAGGTAGATGGCCCAGAGCAGCTCAGGTATGTTGTCATTTGGGACAACGTAGTTGCTACTGGGCTGCTCTGGTTCATAACTGGTTCACTGCCCACCCACGCTTTTTAGTCCTTTATCTCCCTCCATATTCTCCATTCCTCAATCCTATTGAGGAATTTTTTCTGCCTGGAGATGGAAAGTATATGACAGAAATCCACAAACGCGCGTATACCTCTTCTCCAAGCTATGGAAGACGCATGTGGAGATATAGCAGTTGATGCTTTTCATGGCTGGAATCGCCATGCTAGGCGATATTTCCCCCGCTGCTTGGCCAGGGAAAACATTGCTTGTGACGTGGATGAGGTGCTGTGGCCAGACCAAAACAGGAGAGATGATGCAGCATAGTTATTTATTTTTATTTTTTTTTTTTACGGTATTATTTTATGTAACTGTATACAGTAAATTCTTCTGTTTTGTATGTAGACCACTGTATGTGAAACTTTGTGTTGGTTTGGAATGGGATGTACACGGTGTACATTGTTTTTGTGGGAAAAATAAAATATATTTGTTACCGTGTATTTGTGTTTTGAGTATAAGAACAATATTCTCAAATTCTTTTACAACACACTTATGTACTGTCTGTAGCAAGTGTAACACTGAACCAAAAAAAAGGCCTAAGTCATTATGATGAATGGAGAAGTGTTTTCAGTGTTTTACATTGAGCACATCAGTGTTCATCTGGTTCTTATAAATGTCTATTCATATGATGGTTTGTGTGTGTCATTTGAAAACAAAATACCCTTTTGAGAAGAAATAACATTATTTTGAATGTAAAGTTTAATTTTGCAGGAGCATTGAGGAGTTTTGCCCATTGTGTGTGTGTTCTTTGGAATTGTGTGTAGAGTTCTGAGAATATGAGGCATGCTTTCAGAAAATGTGTGTAAACAATCGAGAAAAACTGTAACTAACAACACACTGTAGATGATCTGTAATCTGAACAGATTTAGTCTCTCTGACTTCTAAACGTAACTATCAGTCACACAACATGTGTTCTGTACAGACTAAGTCTTTAATCAGACAAATAGCAGTTAAAATCCCTCTGATTCCAAATCAATAAAAAGTTGATATAAAACGTCATCATGTTGAGTCGATTCTGAACCAATCAGCTGTTCAATCAGCTGAGAGGCCGGCGTTTCCCAGCATGCACTGGGTCCGCCTGCTTCCGCCTGGCTCTTGCAGTCGGTGAAAAGCAACTGCGCTGCCTGCGTCTCAGAACTGCGGCCGCCTTGGTCTCGTGAGATTATCATTGCCCACGTGTGCATGACGTCAGAGCAAGTCGGGATCAAGTCGGTGATCGATTCTGCGCAGATCTGGCTCATCTCGAACAAGCCTATTGTGTTTGCCCATGTGAGGAGTGTGTGTGTGCCCTGGTAAATAAGTCTAGCATTTTGATTGGTTGTGTTTGGAAAAGGAAAGCAAGTCACTTCCCGTTAGATTTTTGTGTCTTAGGTAGAGAATTGTGTGTAATGTTTTGAAAAAGTGTTTTATGTAATTGAAAACTGAGTGAAAGGCTGAGAAATAGTTTATGGTTTTGGAGATTTGCTGTGTAGTTTTGCACTTTGAGTGAGAGGTTTCAAAAATCATGTGACATTAAACGATTTTGTGTGTAAGTAGTTGGAAAAAACTGTAATCCTTTTTATTTATTTATTTTTTATATACATGTGTGTACATAAAAAGTGAAGACTTTTCCAGAACATGGACTGCTGAAACATTTTTCCAAATTGAAGGGACATTTTAAGAAAGTGAGACTGTTTTGTAATTGGGGACTGTTTGGGAAGGTGAGGAGATTAAAACATTTTGTGGGGGGAGTTTAGTCAAGTCAAGTCAAGTCAAAGTTTATTTATACAGCACTATTTATACAGACAACCTGACCAATGTGCTTTACAGAGCAATAGAATATCACACGACAGACAAAACAAGAAAAATTTAAAAGAAATTAAACACTATTAAAAGCAATTGAATAGAAGTGTGTTTTCAAGAGTGACTTGAAAACTGACAAGTCAGAAGCAGAGCGAATATGAGAGGGCAAGCTATTCCATAGTGTCGGGCCAGCAATGGCAAAGGCACGATAACCTCTGTGTTTTAACCTGTACCGTGGTATGGATAAAAGTTTCTGTGTACCTGACCTAAGATCCCTGGAAGGAGTGTATTGCTCTAGGAGCTCCGATAAATAGAGGGGAGCTTGATTGTTAAGACACTTATAAACAAATAAAAGAATTTTAAAATCGACCCTAAGACGAACCGGCAACCAGTGAAGGGAAGCTAAAATTGGAGTGATGTGTTCGTATTTACGAATGCCTTTTAAAAGTCTCGCTGCCGCATTCTGGACTGTTTGAAGACGTGTTAAAGTTGTAGAATTTATTCCGTAATATAAAGCATTACAGTAGTCCAGTCGGGATGATAAAAATGCATGTATCACCCATTCAAAAGCTTGAGGACATAAAAACGGCTTAACTTTAGTCAGCATACGTAAATGAAAGAAACACGAACTGACAACAGAGTTAATTTGTTTATCCAATTTCAAAGAACTATCTATTGAAACACCAAGATTTTTCACACAAGTATTTATAGGTATAGAGAGTGTAAACGTTTCAGGGATATGATTTAGGCTACTTTTAGGAGGACCAAAAAGTATAAGTTCCGTTTTATTTTCATTTAATTTTAAGAAATTAGTAGACATCCACTTCTTTATTTCGTCTAGACAAGCCGACAGATGCTCAGGTGAATTTTTTCCTACCCGTTTAATGGGAACATAAATCTGAATGCCCCTCCTTCTATGTCGGACTTCTTTAAAACAAAAACTCATAGTGGGGCCAGGACAAGGGCCTCCTCTAGAGGTGACTGTGAGGTGCCTTTCAGAAGAACAGCCTTTGGGCAAAATGCTTTGTCTGTGAAGGCTGGTAAGTTCTGGAACAGTATCCCCATCAGTGTTAGGGAATGTCCGACATTAATAACATTTAAAACCAAACTTAAAGTGTGGCTTAAAGCAAGCCAGTCTTGTAATCATTAAGTGACTATTTTACTTTTGCCTGTACTTATTCATTTTGGTATTGTTTTTTTTTTTTCTTGGATTTGTATGTTGTAATGTATGTATCTCTGTAATTTGTCTAGGGACTGCGGATGTAAATTAGCCCTGCGGCTATAATCCGGCGTGTTTACGTCTGTTTTTGTTGTTTCAATGCAGATGTTCATTAATGTGCATTGTCCCTATCAAATAAAGGATTGACTGACTGACTGATCTGCATAGCAGTGAAACGACACATCATATTTTTTAAATATGGATCCCAAAGGGAGCAAATAAAGAGAAAAGAGCGTAGGGGCCAGAATTGAGCCCTGAGGGACCCCCCAGCGAAGATGAGCAACAGAGGATGTAGTAGAGCCAAAACTAACAGAAAATTTTCGATCAGTCAAGTATGAACTAAACCAATTCAAAACGGTTCCCTTTAGACCAACATCAAGCTCGAGTCTAGACAAAATAATATCATGGTCCACCATATCAAAAGCAGAGCTAAGATCTAATAGCATTAAAATCATGGAATCTCCAACATCTGTTGTCAGATAGATGTCATTAAAAACCTTCAACAGTGCAGATTCAGTACTGTGGAGTGCCCGAAAGCCGGATTGAAACTTCTCATATATAGAATGTACACTTAAATAGGAGTGTAATTGATTTAATACAACTTTCTCTAAAATTTTTGAAATAAAAGGCAAATTAGAGATAGGCCTATAGTTATTCAGATCAGAAGGATCAAGATCTGGTTTCTTGATTGATGGAAATACTAAGGCATTTTTGAGAGCAGCTGGAAAGATCCCTAGGCTAAGTGATTTATTTACAATAGTAAGTAAACTATGTCCTAGTGTATCAAAGAGTTCTATTAAACTTTTAGGTGGGATAATGTCCAGTTTAGAACGCCAACACAAAGAAAGAGGAAGGTGTGAGTGTGTGTGTGTGTGTATGTATGTCTGTGTGTGTGTGGGTTAGGGTTAGGGTTAGGGTTAGAAAGACTAAAACACAGAAAGAAGTCAAACTGTTATGTTGATATTATACTGACCAACTTCCAGAGAGTTGATATATTCAGATTCTCTGTAATTCGCTGAGTTTCCCTCATTTTCTAATTATGTCAACATGAACTTTCCTGGCATGCATGAAAGAAGACCCAGTGCAGACGGGAGCAAATGTTCCTGTTATTATTTTGTGTATTTTTTATTCTAATTTGTCCTGTGTGTAGCCTTTTGATTCCAGAGTCACGGCTTTGTGGACACAACCAATCACGGCCGATTAACGGATGATGATTGATGAAGAAAGAGTATGAGAGAGAGAGAGAGAGAGAGACACACACACAGAGACACAGAGACAGAGACAGAGAGAGAGAGAGAGAGAGAGAGAGACACACACACAGAGACACAGAGACAGAGACAGAGAGAGAGAGAGAGAGAGAGAGACACACAGAGACACAGAGACAGAGACAGAGAGAGAGAGAGAGAGAGAGAGAGAGAGATAAAAGAGAAATAGGTGGAGAGAAACAAATTAAAAGGGCGTGAAATGGGAAAACTAAAAGGTCAAGTGGAGTTTTTTGGAGAGGGAGTCTGGTTTGGACTCCGAAATGTTCCACGAAAATAGAACCATGCGGCGTCAGATTGATGCTGAACATGAACAGTTAGAATAATACTTGAGCCGTGAGTTATGAGACGCGACTGAGTGGGGTAACGTCAGGTCTAGCCGCTGCTGGTTCCTCTGCAGTCGCTCAGATGCTGCACTCCCTGCAGTGACCTCACCTGATGACACACACACACACACACACACACACACACACACACACACACCACACACACACACACAGTAACACACACACATACACACACAGTAACACACACACACACACAGTAACACACATACACACGCATGCACACTCACACACAAAGTAATACACACACACACACAGTAACACACACACACACACACACAGTAACACACACACACACGCATGCACACTCACACACACAAAGTAATACACACACACAGTAACACACACACACACACACACACATACACACACAGTAACACACACACAGTAACACACACAGTAACACACACAGTAACACACACACACACACAGTAAACACACACACAACACCACACCACACCCCCACACATACACAAAACACACACACACACACATACACAAATACACATAAAGTAATACACACACAACAATACAAATAAAGTAACACACACATAAAGTAATACACACACACACAAAGTAATACACACACACACATAAAGTAATACACACACACACAAAGTAATACAACACACACACACACACACAGTAACACACACAGTGACACACAGTAACACACACACACACACACAGTAACACACATACATACACACGCACACACACACACACACACACACACACACACACACACACACACACACACACACACACACACACACACACACACACACACACAAAGTAACACACACACACACATAAAGTAATACACACACACACAGTAACACACGCAGTAAAGGCCCTGACACACCAACCCGATGGCCGACCGTTGGCAGAAGGCCAGTGGGAATGATCAGTCGGCTCCCCGAGGTCCAAAACAGTGCCTCAGAACACACCAAGGGGCGCCGACTTGATCGTACGTTCTGCGCGTGCGCGAGACGTAATACGTCTCCATAACAACAGGCGCCGCTAATCTCTACTGTCGCCCAAAAAATGAAAACCGGAAATGACGAACGCATCACGTGGGTCTGTCTGCTCCTGGGTTTTGAACCCGAACCATAATGCCAGCCGTTCGGAATACGATCTCGGATTTTACGAAAATAGTTCACCGAAACGTGTTTCTGAAAACATTTTAAGCGAGAAATAGGCCGTACTAGCACTCCACCAATCAGATTGGCCATTGAGTCCGTCTTCCCGCCCTCCGACCCAGAGAGTCGGGTCGGCCAAAATGAAGGCCGACGGCACGGAACACACCCAACAGTCTCGAGTCACCGACCTCGCCAGACTGTCTGACGGCTATGACCTTGATCTATATCGTTGACTAATCCTCGCAGGAAGCTACCAGAAGTCCCCCCCGCGGCTCCAGACCTAATCTAACTACATTACATTTCCATTCGTTTGACAGTTTATTTTTAACTTGCCATGCCTAAATTAAAATCAGCTGGAACCCCCTAACAGGCATTACAGCGGCCAGACAAGAGAGAAAAGATGGGTGAATATCAGGAGCTAATGAGTGTTTTCGTACACAACATTGATTACACTCCTTACTTTGTCTTAATTGTGTAATTATGGCAACTACACAAAAATGTAGCAACGGTTAAAGTGACAAAATCTATTTGCTAAGCCTCAGTGGTCATGGTTAAAAAAAAAAACATGGGATAAGAAGCACCCCTAACCCCTAACCCTAACACATTTCGTGTATTTTTAAGTTTCCAAACGAGCTACCATGTTTGATATTATCTGTACCTGACTTGCATTACTGTGTCTATTATTTGTGTATGTACATTTGTTTATGTCGAATTGTATGGTATGCAACTCTCTCTCTTGTGCTTTACGTGTGTGTGTGTGTGTGTGTGTTTTTTGTATTAATAAAGAGTGATAAATGGCGGACTCAGAGGAAGTGTTGGATTCCTGCTCGGCTCCTGTTCCTGTGAGAAACCTCGCTAAAGAAAGCAGACATAAATAATGACTGCCAGTCCGCCATCCTGCCCGCAAAACTACACTCTGTGTGTGTGTGTGTGTGTGTGTGTGTTTGTGTGTGTTTGTGTAAGTCTACTTTTAACAGTATCCCAAAGGAGAGAAAGTGCAAAGAAAACAAAGGCCAGGGTTGTATTTATACCTATTTTATACAGTGTATGATTTATACTCACCCATGCACAGTGCACACACACACACACACACACACACACACACACACACACACACACACACACACACACACACACACAGACCAACAAGTCCTCCAAACCATACGAGGATATCTGTTGTTTGTTCCTCTCCTCTGATGCGACCCACAGGAGAGTTTTTTCGTCCTCATATCTAAACCAGAGAAGGTAACGGTCGCGGTTTTAAACACGCCGTTAACGTTGTGAAACGGTCCCAGTTTGGTTAGGGTTTAGACACCAAAACTACTGAGTTAAGTTGATAAAAAGATGGAGGTTTGGGTTCAAATCAGACGTTACTTCACTTCCATGACGCAGAACGTGACGTAGTTCCGTTTGTTCCGTAAGGTTAAAACAACTCTCTGTTTCCTTTTCTTTTCAAACGGGACATGAACCCCGGTCTCCTGGGTGAAAGTCCTGTGTTTTTTTCTACCCGCCCCCCCAACCTGCCTCCTTACCATAGACAGCAAAAGAAATGGACAATGTGACGCCGTACTTTTCCACGGACACGAGTGAAGTCTATTAGAAGCACTTTTCCTACCTTGGTGTGGGACGGGTGGGAAGGATTTTGTTCAAATCTATGCGACCTGTGATTGCTGCATAAACTGTGTTGTTCGTAACTGAAAAATTAATATATAAACCTTGTTTGAAAAAGAAGCACTTTTCCTGTGATGGTTGAGCGTTACTGAGCAGCCTCCAACTGACAGAGATGATGTAGATGTGATGTGAGCAACCTGTCTGAAAGTGGGAAGTCTTCTGGTAGCTGTGCCAAGAGAAATCTCAATCATTCCCAATCTTACAGAGACGGAGAGCGTAGGTCTGTGTAAGGAGATAACATAGGCACAGGCTAATTACTGATCACTAACATGCTAGTTAACATTAGTAATTAAACTTAAACAGCTAATGGAAGTCCAAACTGCCTGCAAGCTTCTCCTGTACTATGCGGTAATTCCTCTACTATGCGACAGTAAGTCTCGTGGTTATGACCCAATCGTTACCCTATTTTTATAAAAGCGTCTGCTACGGAGCCATAACGTGAGATACAAGGTAATGGAGCCTTTTATACATTGTCGTGTTTCTTTAGAAATAAACAATGGACAAATAGAGTCTTTAAACGCTTCAGATGTCAAGTTATTCGCTGTCAAAGTGGCGCCAAAATGAATGGGAGTCAATGGAATGCTAACGGGAGGTGATGGCTTGTTAGCAACAAAATGGCTCCATAGTAGGTACGCTTTGTGGAGGCTGGCTTACCCCCTTGCTCCTTACCAGGACATTTGGCACTCTTATACTTCCTCACCTTACTTCCTGCTTTTCTCCCGTCAGAACTACCATGGCCACTATAGGGCGCCGCCACTAGAAACATAAATATAGGTCAGAATGATGCTGGGACAAACGACCTATGGGAACGTTTTTCGTTTGTCTCCACAGACATATTTGTGTGTCTGTGTGTGTGTGTGTGTGTGTGTTTATGTAGTGTGTGTTCCTCTGCTCGCACAACAGGGCAAAAAGTGAGTGAATGTCTCACTTTGCTTCCACATGGCCCCCCCGGTTTGAAAAGAGTTTGTTTCTTAAAGGAACAGAGCCATTAAAAAGAAATGTTATTCGCACAGGAGCCATTAAATCGACCCGTAACACATGATTGCAGGTTTAGATTAGATTCAAAGGCAATTTACTTTTACTTACCACATGTTGTAGGGCCTGTGTTTGAATGGGATTTTGAAAACAAATAAAAGTGGCACCAGATTAGATTTGAAATAAATAAATGTTGACAGATGTTGACAGATGGGAGTCGTCCTGGTGGGTCAGTGGGCCGTAAGATGAAACACACGGGCACTCTTATTGTTGTAGTCAAACAATAACACACACACAAACACACACACACACACACACACACACATACAGACACACAGTAACACACACACACAGTCAGACACAAAGATACACACACGCAGTAACACACACAGAAACACACATATATACACAAACACAGTAAGACACACACACACATACACACAAACACACACACACACACACACACACACACACAAAGTAATACACAAGTGCAATGCTCCGGTCTGAAGCGTTGTGAAAGCTGCCAGTAAGACAAACAAACACACATGCTCACACATTCACACACACACACACACACACACACACACACACACACACACACACACACACACACACACACACACACACACACACACACACACACACACACACAAACAGACACACACACACACACACACACACACACACACACACACACACACACACACACACCCCTCTCTTATCTCTGCTTGTTTCCTCTCCTCTCTGAATAATGTGTTTGAAGACACCTTCGTGGTTTTAGACTCGTGTGAAGGACAAAGATTACTGGATAGAGAGCTGATGCTGCAAAGTTTCCTCTGATGATGAGATAAAGAAGTCATGTTTGTTAAAAAAAGAAAAAGAGCAGCTGCTGATGAGGGTTGGTGTAGAGCGTATATGAGCTGAGTGGTGTCAGTGTTTGTCGACCTCGGAGCAGAATGGGTGCAGTCACAGAGCTCTCCTTCCTGCTGTTTGCTCTCATCAACAACATCCATGCAGAAGAACAGATCATCAATCAAAAGGAAAGAGACTCTTACACCTTCAACCTCTCCAACAACACCAACTCCTGCCTGATCTCCAGATCTGTTGGTGAGGAGAAGCTTGTCCTGTGGAACACCTCTGACCTCTGGTCCAACAACTCCTCAGTACCTGAAGACCTGAAACAACGACTTGTCAGCACGGTGAAAACTTCTTCTTACACCATCCTCAACCTGACCCATTCAGACTCTGGCCCCTACCAAGAGGAGTGTTGGACTGACGGCAGCCTGACGCATGAGAACATCATCACTATAACTGTTTGTACTTCAATAGATCGGAGAGTTATTGGAGCGAGAGTTGGAGAACCAGTGGACGTGCCATGTGAGGGAGCAGCTGATAATCTGGATATCCAGTGGCTCAAACAGGACTCTAGATATGAGCAAAAAACATGGAGCAGAGTTTTTGGGGATAATACGACATCAGTGATGGACAATGTTAGAGGAAGATACCAAGTGGTGACAAACACATCAGCTCTTTGTGTTTCCAGCGTCACAAAAACAGACCATACACGGTACAGATGTCTGGTGATGAACCAACAGCAGTGTGTTAGCAGTTACTCTGCAGAGTTGGTCCTACAGTATGAGATCGTCTACCGCTCAGTGGGAGAGACCGCAGTGTTGCCGTGCACTATCACCGACTCCACTGATGACCAGCCCCCACGTTGGATGGTTATTACCAAAACAAACTCCATCACTCACCTAGGACAACACAACCAGACTGTTCCTTCAGTAGACCAAAACTACTCACTGGTGTTTTCATCTCTAATGTTAAATCACTCAGGTCTGTACTTCTGTGAAGCCTCTAGGAGAGAGCAAGAGTATTTGCTGGCGGTGTGCCCCAAATTTGGCCCCCCTGCTGGAGAGCTTTTCTCAGAGGGAGAAGTAGTCACTCTCAGATGCGCAGATTGGGGAGAGGGTAAGGTGCATGGTTGGTTTATCAAGTTGAACCGAACAAAGGGAAGAATCTTCAGTGTAGAGTCTAATCAGAGCATGAGCAGAGTGAGCACGTACTATGATAAAGGGAGCCTGGTTATCTCTAATATCTCAGTGGGAGACGTAGGGGAGTACTGGTGTGCAGTTATTGACCGAGATGATTTTCAGTGTGTGTCAACAGAGAGAACTCTGCTAGTGTACATGGAGCCCTTTGGGATTTACTCCACCTTCTTCAAAGTGCGATGCTCAGTGCTCAGTGTCCTGCTGCTGATGCTCTGTGCTGCTGTAGTCGCTGTGAACCTGAGGACACGGAGAGGAGCGCAGCTTTCAACTCACACACTTACTTAATGTGCATATGATCATTTCATCACTGGCTTTAAAACAAGGGATGGGACACATTCATACAGAGAAAACATTTAAAGTAGAACACAAAAGACAGAGAGAGAGAGATTACAAAAACAACAAAAAGAAATGATGGGATATAAGACATAAATACCTAAAGTAATAAATACCCAATGAATGCTCTGTTAATAGTTAATTAATAGTTGTATCTTGCAGTGTTGTCAGTGTTATTAACGTGTTATTATATCTTGGCCTATATCACTCTATAATCTATCATCTGTATAATAAACATTATTAATAAACAATAAAACATGGGAACCAGTTTGTACTGTTTTGACTGTGATTCCTGATTAATTATTATAAGCAACATATCTCTCGGTCTGTAAAATGTTTCTTTTGTTAATTTTCAGTAAGAAAAGTTTATTTGTAGAGCACATTTAAACACAGATTAATCTGAACAAAGTGCTGTATAAAAGAACATTAAAATGTAATTTTCAAAACACAAAAAGAAGATCCCAACGACAACAACAAGCAGCAGTTCCCAAACCCAGAATGATAGACATGATGAGAACAGAGAGATTAGAGAGTTGATATCTGATATCTGAAGGTAGCAGCTTCCACCGTCAAGGAGCAGCAACTGGAAAGGCTCTGTCCCATATTTGGCAGTTTGCAGATTATCTGTACGTATCTGTGTTTTATTTGACAGATTAACCATTAAAGTTAATGAAATAAAAGGTGTTCTGCTTTGTCTCAGCTACAGCTCTGAGTCTCTGTGAGTATGCATGTGTATGTGTGTTTGCTTCCCCTCTCTCTTATCTCTGCTTGTTTCCTCTCCTCTGAATAATATGTGTTCGTCAGCCTCTGTGGTTTTAGACTCGTGTAAAGGACAGCTGATGCTGCAAAGTTTACTCTGATTATGAGATAAAGAAGTCATGTTTGTTAAAAACAGAAAAAAGAGCAGCTGCTGATGATGGTTGGCATGGCGATCTGACGTTCTTGAAGGAGCTGATTGGATACTTCTACCATTTCATGTGACAAATGAAATTGATAGACCCATTTATAGTTTCAAAAGGAAAATCCAGACATGAGGTTATAGTGTATTTGTGCAAATTAAACGTGCCATACTAGCGGACTACACTGACACTGAAACTAACCACGCATGCTGTCGAGCTAACGTTAGCCATATCTTCCATCTCTAGGAATGGGGGTGTTACCTGGTGAATAAGTGCAACATTGTGATTGGCTGTGTTTGGAGAAGGAAAGCAAGTCACTTCTTGTTGGATTTTTGTGTCTTAGGTAGAGAATTGTTATTTGATAATTGATAAAAAAAAGTGTTTTATGCAAATGAAAAGTGAGTGAAAGCCAAGAGAAATAACTCATAGTTTTGGAGATTTGGCGTGTAGTTTGAGTGAGAGGTTTCAAAAGTCATGTTAGGCCTACATGTAAAGATTTAGTGTGTAAACAATTGTAAAAAACTGTAATATGCAACCCCGCTGTATACTTCTGACTTACTGTGTACTTCTACTTCAGAGGAAAACATTGTACTACTGCATTTACCTGACAGAGTAATGTTACTGGTAACATTCAAATTAAATGTAGAGTAATCACCAGGGACGTATTGGGACAAAAGTTCAGCCTCGGGACTTTGAGATGGAGCGGCATTTCACACTCACTCACAGAGAGACAGACAGACAGACACACACACACACACACACACACACACACACACACACACACTCACAGAGAGACAGACACACACACACTCATACACTCACAGAGAGACATACACACACAGACAGACACACACACACACACACACACACTCACAGAGAGACACACACACACACACACACTCACAGAGAGACACACACTCAGTCACTCACACACACAGACACCCCCCCCCCCCATCTCTTATCTCTGGATGTTTCCTCTCCTCTCTGAATAATGTGTGTATGAAGACCCATCAGCCGAGTTGAAAACAACAACAACAGGGATGTTCTTTACTAAGAAGAAGTTGTCCCTTTTTGGGGGCCCTATGCAAAGCAAGTTTTAAACACGGCCCCCAGGGTGTGTGTGTGTCTGTGTGTGTGTGTGTGCACACAAGTGTGTTTATGTTGTCAAGGAGGTTTAATAGGAACAGTGTTGCTAAACAAAACATGCAGTCAGTTTCATTTTCATCGCCATTCAACGTTTGCAGAGATTTTTCTTATAACTATCGTCCCAAATTCGTCCCAAAATTAATGTTCATCGTCCCCGACCCTTTAATTTCTGTCCCTGGGACGACGGGAGGTCCTTAAGCTCGAGCCCTGGTACTCAGTTCTGCGTTTCTGCTACTTTCAATATGACACATTGCTTGCTGGTTTAGAAAAGACGAAAGAAATTCTCCTCCAACTTTTAAACAAATTGAATTAAACATAAAAGGCAGCAAATATAATATATATAATAATATATATAATCATATATAATATGAGTGTCTTATGCGATATGTTGCAGGCAATAAAATAACAATATATTGTGCAGTCGTAGTCTAGACCGGCTCTACCTGTGTCCCGAGATAACTTCAGTTATGAGTTGACAATACAGTTATAAATAAACTTGAAATCAGCACAAATAAAATGTTAAAAGGACAAAATGTGGAAATACAAGAGGAGAGTGTTTTGAGTGTGTGACGACAGAGTGAGTCTCCTGCTAAGACAGCCTGATTTCCTGAGTGTTTAAATGGTGGGGCTAAAACAACACCAGGAATGACACGTTTAAGCCTGAGGTTATTCCACACTCCTCTCTCTCTCTCTCTCTCTCTTACTCTCTCCATCCTTCTAATTTTTCTAGTGCCTGGCTCTTCTTTCCTTCACCCCCTTGGCTAATGTTACCGCTAACACCTCCTGACGCAGGACAGGGTACCAGCCTGCTGTACAAACTGATGATCTAACCCACACAGCTGCTCTCTGTGGGAGTGTGTTTGGGTGTGAGTGTGAGAAACCGAGAGAAAACCTCTGTTGCTGTAAAACATTTCTGCTTATATAACGTAGGCTCACGGTGTTCCGGACACTTGGCTTTTTTCCCCCCAAAATTCTATAAATACTTAATTTTATCGGCAATATATACATATATGTCATCCTCTACCAACCTCCAGTTTACAGAGCTGATTGTTTCTTCGGCCAGGACGACAGGCAGAAGGGGAAAGACTTAACCCTTGTGTTGTCTTCAACCCTCGTGTTGTCTTTAAGGACAGTGATTCTTGCACCTCGTATTTCATTTTAAATGAGTGGTGGGGGGGGCGGGCAGTTTGAGAGGCAAAGCGACAAGTGGGCACAATCGTGTGAAACTGTCGCGTTCGGGACAGTTATCAGGATAGGATAGATGCTTGTCAGAGCATCGGCACAAGACTGGATTTATCGGGTAACGTATGACTATGCTAATTTAGCTAACTTTAGCTATCAACAATAAAGGCTCCTGCACACTGGCTGCGTGGTGTGTCTGTTCCTATTTCGGCTCCCATGTTAACAGGTAAGAGCATGCACACTGCCTGCGTGACATGCACGTCTCAGACGTCTGAGATAGATATATATCTAGGAACACGGAGATACAGCTAACTCACAGGAATAGAACCACAAGGACTGCCGACAAGAGACAAATGACAATCCACCAACAATAGACACAGACTACGTTTACAAGCTGTCAATTTTCGGGTTATGGTCGGGTTAAGGTCACTATTTGGGTTTCTGAAACATTCGGAATAACCGAACATGCGTGAGCAGAGAGAGTTACTCCTGTATACATGGAATTTGTAATCAATTGGCAATACCCCGACGTAAACGGCAACGCACGGTTAGTGTCTGGACGTACGGACAACCTTAAGACGCAATAACTTTTCGGTCACCTTCTTATAAATCTCACTATCTCGGTACTTTCTGCCGTCAACAAAAGACATTATATTCATGGTTTTCACCACACTAATAAAGAAATTGGTTTCCTCCTCGCTCCAAAAGTGTGGTGCTGTGCTGCGTCTCGCCATGTTTACCTCTACTTCTTATTTACTTCCGGTATACTGTGCGCAGGTTTTCTGCATTGACATATATATAACTATATTATTATAGTATATAATTATTATTATAACTATGTTTTCTGGCGCATACAAGAAGTTCCTCTACTCAAAAGACCAAGATTCCTTGCGAATAGAACATGCGCAGAACACAAATCAATGTTCCTTTTGATGGAGATATGCCGATACGCGTTTACATGACCAAAATTTCAGGTTAGAAAAGGGTAACCCAGGTAGCATATTCGGGTTTTTAAAAAACGGAATATGAGCATATTCAGGTTTTTGCCGGTGTTTACATGGCCGTGCGCGACCGGGTTATTGCTAATATTCCGGTTTTTAACGGGTTATTGGCTGCATGTAAACGTAGTCACAGAAAACACAGGGACTAAATAAACAGGGTAATGAGGAAACGAGAGACAGCTGACACAAGGAGAGAGAAACAGGTGAAACACAATAGGGCAATCACAAGGGCGGGAAAACATAGGAAGAAAGCCAGAGAAGACTAGGGAGAAAAGACAGACTTCAAAATAAAACAGGAAATGGGAAAACCAACAGAAACATGAAACCAACTAAAACAAAGAAACTTGACACAAGGACTGGTGAACAGGTGAAAGACATTAGACAATAACAAAGGCAGGAAAAAAAAGACAGTAAGTAATAAAACAATAAACACTAAGGGGAACAGAAAAACTTCTAAATAAACAGGGAGTCCAAACACACAAACAACACCATAAGAGCGGGGCAGGCGTGACACAGAATATCTGAAACTCGCCGACACTTAAATAATGGAGCAACACCAAATTAATAACAGCCTGGGTTTTCTAGTTCTGCTTTAGTGTTTCTAATATTTTAGAAGAAAGCAGACAATGAGCAGCTGGCAGACAGCGAGTGAAGGAGAGAGATGATGATGTCACACAGACTGATGATGTCACACAGACGACCAGCGATGTGTGTTCAGAACAGCTTATGGATGTAAAAGTGATTGTCTTAGGAGAAAACACAAGACTTTCACCCAGGAAACAGGTGTTCATGTCCTGAAGAAGTTAAGGAGAAAACACAAGACTTTCACCCAGGAAACAGGTGTTCATGTCCTGAAGAAGTTAAGGAGAAAACACAAGACTTTCACCCAGGAAACAGGTGTTCATGTCCTGAAGAAGTTAAGGAGAAAACACAAGACTTTCACCCAGGAAACAGGTGTTCATGTCCTGAAGAAGTTAAGGAGAAAACACAAGACATTCACCCAGGAAACAGGTGTTCATGTCCTGAAGAAGTTAAGGAGAAAACACAAGACATTCACCCAGAAACAGGTGTTCATGTCCTGAAGAAGTTAAGTGATGCCTAGGCCATTACTATGTACTTGATCCAAACACTTCCAGCATTTTTCACCTGGGTCGAACATTGGGGAGTTAGGCAGAGTAAGCGTTATCGATCAGCATAGCTTAGCGAAGTACGGACCCACGTTTGTATTCGTAAATTAATTTTACCCCACTAACTAATGCCCGAAATGATACCAAACGTCTACAAGTAGTACAAATAGGTTATGCTCTCTGGATTGGAAAGTTTGTAAGTACACCAGAAGTTTATGTAAATAGCACTTGCCTGCTGGCTTCTGCTCTCTGCTGTTGTTGCTGCTGTAAGACGAGTGCTTAGGGCCGTCTACAAATTACAACACCGAAAAGAGATGCAACAAAAATATTTATTAATTTAACTTTTTTTTTAAAGTAAGTGCTGTAGTATAACTAGCAGGAGACAAGTAATAATTGAGGTAAGTTTGGAGACATTACCTTATTTAATCATTGAATTAATAAATATTTTTGTTGTATCTCTTTTCGGTGTAGTAATTTGTAGACGGCCCTAAGCACTGGTCTAACCGCAGGTAGCAGCAGCAGCAGCAGCAGCAGCAACAGGGAGCTGAAGCCAGCTGGCAAAGTTTCATAAACTTCTGGTGTACTTACAAACTTTCCAATCCATCGTTTTATGAGAGCATAACCTATTTGTACTACTTGTAGACGTTTGGTGTCATTTCGGGCATTATTAGTGGGGTCATTTACAAGATACAAACGTGGGTCCATTAGCCCCGCGCTAAGCTATTCAGCGGCTAACGCTACTCTACGCTAACTCGCCCAATGTTAGACCCAGGTGAAAAAAGCTTCTGGGGGGGTGTTTGGCTCGAGGTCATGGTGCAAAGCACCCTAGGGTGAAATTACTCCGAACCATCACTTTAAGAGAAAACACACCCTCACCTTTTGTCTGCAAAACTTAACTGTAACGACTGATGAAACGACCTTCATTGTGACATGGTTTCTTATCATGATTTATCTGCAAAATGTAACTGTAAAGACCGCTAAACTTAACTGTCATGTGACCAGCTGATGTTATTGTAAGTTAGTACAATGTCATACAAAACTGTTCATGAGAATGCGTTGAACAAAATCTTCAAAGGATTAACCCTCCTGTTGTCAAATTTGACCCATTTTCAAAAAGTTTCTATATCAGAAATTTGTTTATTTTTTAACCAAACTGTCAAAAAATAAATAACGTGCATGGTTCACTACAATGATCTTCACAAGTTAAATAAATGATCAGTTCACTACTTTCATTGAATTTGGGTGTTTTATTCAATTATATAGCATCTAAAAAAGAACTGATACAAGAACGTTGAAAAAAGTGAGCAGAATATTGGAAAAAAGCTTTAAAAATGTGGGGAGAAAACGAAAAAACCATCGAAAAAAGTGACAAAAACATCTGGAAAGCTTCCAACACATTGGGAAAAGTGACAACAATTTCCAAAAAAAGTGACAAAAGCATTGGGAAAAGCAACAGAGGTGACAAAAAAGACGACATAAATGTTGGGAAAAAAAGTTTTTATTTCAAATTTTGACGCAGAAAAACTAAATCTCCTATCTCGTAAAATACGGCCGCTTGGTCAGGTGCCTTTGTCGTTGTTATTGACGCTAAAAGTCTCCTTTAGCATCATATAACGCGCTTTATCTAAACGCGCTGGGTCGGGACTATTGGCGTCCCTTTTGACGCAGATATGTCGTGGGGGGGATACGTTTCCGTGACACGCGGGAATAACGGGACGGTCAAAGAAGAAAGCGACTTTAGGAAAAGTGTCGGGTAGGACACGATCCCCGGTCTCCTGGGTGAAAGTCCTGTGTTCGACCCACCCCCCTATGCGGAATTTCGGCTTTACATACTACTCGCTAAACCCCATGTAGCTGCTGCTCTCCCCACGAAGTTATACAAACATGCTGAAAGGCACCTTTTTCGTCGCTTCAGACGCTGACAGCCACTGTCCAAACGTCCGTATTTTACGAGTTTGGAGTGAGAACGGGTTGAAAGTTGCATGGTCGACGGGAAGGCAACACAAGGGTTAAAAATGGTTTAAAGCAACAGAGACCTTGACTTGACTTACTCCACAAACGCTGGATAACTACGTTTCCCACAATGCAACCAACAGCATCTTTATGTTAGACCCTCCATGCTGCTTTAAACATTATAACCGTTCTGACTGGTTGGAGGTGAGCAGACCTGTTTGACCCCCCAGTCTTGGCAGTAGGCCATCATGGGTTATAGGCAGCTCTTTATATCGTGTATTTCATAACCCCCGACAACCCCAACGCTGGCTGCAGCTGGACACATTTTTTATCCTTTGTGCGCACTTACTTAGGAAAGACTAGAAGGTTAGGAGCAGCAGACAGGTAAAGTTTGGAAACGCTTCCATCTGTAGAGAGATAGAGAGAGACAGAGACAGAGGGCAACAGAGGGAGAGAGAGAGAGAGAGAGACCGAGACAGAGAGAGACAGAGGGAGAGAGAGAGAGCGAGACAGAGACAGAGAGAAAGAGAGACAGAGAGAGAGAGAGACATAGAGAGAAAGACATAGAGACAGATAGAAAGAGAGACAGAGAGAGACATAGAGACAGAGAGAGGGAGAAAGAGAGACAGAGAGAGAGAGGCCTTGAGGTGAAGGAATGACCCAGAGGATTGAGAAAGCAATGAAGTTAAGTTCTAAGTTTCACTAAAGTGTTTCCTGGCAATGTAGTTTGTGTGTGTGTGTGTGTGTGTGTGTGTGTGCGTGCGTGCGAGTGTGTGTGTGCCTCAAACCTCCCTAAAACATTAAGACTACAGTATTTCTACTGTGCTCCTCTGAGTGTGCATGTTTCAGCTTACACATGTAAGAATGTGATCTGTTTGCAAGTCTGCATGTACGCCTAATATTTGTGAGTCTGTGTCAAAGTTAGTTTCATTTACACAGCCCAATAGCACTGATGATCACAAATGTACCTCAAGGGGGTTTTTACAGTCTGTACAGCATCTGAATTTCATCCATTTGTTCCAGGTCCTGGTTTAAGTTTTAAAACTCAGAAGTAGGTTTGGGATCTGAATGGGGGTAAAGGTTGAGCGTGCAGGTGCGATGTTTGGTTTTTGAATGCTTCTTGCACCCGGCTCTACAAACGAGACTGTCTCCCCGAAAAACGGCCACCATAACTCATTTGTTCAAGCAGCAATAACGTCTCATATTTAGGTTTCTAGTGGCGGCGCCCTCTAGTGGCCGTAGTAGTTCTGACGGCAGCAAAGCAGGAAGTAAGGTGAGGAAGTAAAATGCTGCGTTCCAGTCAAACCCGTAACTTACTCCCTGTGAACTGGTACCAGATGGTTGTACTCCCAGCACCCGCGGCGCTACCATTGGGCACGGGTGGGCCTGGGCCCACCCATTTTAGGTCCGGGCCCGCCCATTTTGAGTGAGTAGTGAGTGATTTTCATTCTAGCAGTTCATCCAATAAGCAGCCCGAGGAAAGCTTTGAGTGAAAGTTTCTCAGCCAATCAGCAGCTTCTACCCCACGTGTGGTCTATTAAGCATGCCCACAGGCTGCATCGTCACCAGCAAGTGATGACGAAATGAATGACGTTTGCATGCAAGCTTTTCAAGCAAGCTCAATGAGACAGACACAGACTGTAGCTATTAGCTAGCTAGCTAATATGAAACGCAAAGCAAAGCAGCTTGTTTTCATTTAAATTCAGCAAGAAACGCTCCGAGGAGCAGGAGGAGGAAACTCCTGCCATTTTAAATAACGCGGTTGCAACTGACGAGTTACCATCCTGCTCGGCCGCCCTCTCCCCATCAAGTCCTCCCGTAGCCACACCAACAAGGCAAGTAGGCTAACAGTCAAGCTAATGTTAACGTTAGTGTCTGGCTGTCTGTATGCAGGGGGAACCTGTTTTTTTGGCTTATTTTAACTGGCCCATCCAGTTTTCTGGAGGCCCACCTTGAATCAAAATCCTGGCGCCGCTAGTGACTCCCAGTTACAATTTTTGACGTCACACACACATAAACAACCACGGCGACCCCTGTTAATGCTGTACAGACGCCGGTGATTAACGGTGAGAAAATGAAATAAATAGACATAAATAAGCAACGTAAAGTCATTCTGCACATTGTTATCAAAACAATACACACATGATTGAGTAAAATACTACAGGTTATGTTTATTAAATGAAGCTAACCAAACCAAAATATGTCGCTGACTAGAAATCGCTAGTATCAGCTAGCGCTAGCTACCTAGCGTCAACGTTAGGTAGCCTAACCTGAACCCTGGAACGCTACCAAGTCGTGAGTCGTGACTTGAAGTCGTAATTTAGAGAGAGAGATAGAGAGAAAGGCAGAGGAAGAGAGAGAGAGACAGACACAGAGATAGGGAGAGAGAGAGACAGAGAGAGGGAGAGAGAGAGAGATAGAGAGAGGGAGAGAGAGAGACAGAGAGCGAGAGAGAGAGAGACAGAGAGAGAGACAAAGAGAGGGAGAGAGAGAGAGGGAGAGAGAGGGGAGACAGAGAGAGAGACAGAGGAGAGAGAGAGAGAGAGACAGAGAGAGGGAGAGAGAGAGAGAGGGAGAGAGAGAGAGAGACAGAGAGAGACAGAGAGAGGGAGAGAGAGAGAGAGGGAGAGAGAGGGAGAGACAGAGAGAGAGACAGAGAGAGGGAGAGAGAGAGACAGAGAGAGAGACAGAGAGAGGGAGAGAGAGAGAGAGAGGCCTTTAGGTGAAGGAATGACCCAGAGGAGTGAGAAAGCAATGAAGTTAAGTTCTAAGTTTCACTAAAGTTAAATGAAGCCCAAAATATGTCGCAGACTAGAAATCGCTAGTATCAGCTAGCGCTAGCTAACGTCAGCGTTAGGTAGCCGCTAGCTAACGTTAACGTTAGGTAGCCTGAACCCTGGAACGCTACCAAGTCATGAGTCGTGACATGAAGTTGTAACTTACGGGCTAAAATTTTTATTTGGAACGTAGCATTAGAGTGCCAAATGGCCGGTAAGGAGGCCGGTTGGGGGGGGGCAAACAAACACCGTACTTTCACACAGGAGACCGGGATTCATTTCCCGTTTTAAAAGAAAAGGAAAGGAAAGTTTTTTACTTGAGGGAACAAACGGAACTACATGACGTTCTGCGTCACCTTCAGGAAGTGAAGTAACGTCTGATTTGAACCCAAACCTCCATCTTTTTATCAACTTAAAAAGTGGGGACCGTTTCACAACGTTACAGTGTGTTTTAAACCGTGACCGTTACCTTCTCTGGTTTAGATATGAGGACGGAAAACGCTCCTGTGGATCGTGTTAGAGATGAGGATTTGAATTGAATAAACGACCGATATCGTCGTATAGTTTGGAGGACTTGTTGTAACAAACATGCATGCACCCACGAACCTTCGTAACGTCATAACGCAACTCCTCTCACCTTTTAACCCTTGTGTTGTTATCCAGTCGACCATGCAACTTTGTGTTTTTTTGGGTCGAAATTTCAACATTTTGTTCTTTTTCTACACTTTTCTTTACTTTTTTCTCGATTTTATTTAAATTTTTTGTCACTTTTTTGACGTTTTTTTCCAAATTCTTTTTCCAATTTTTTGTCACTTTCTTTAACAAGTTTTTGTAACTTTTTCCAATTTTTTTCATCCACTTTTTCAGCGTTAAAAAAAATAATGTTTTTGCCGATTTTTTTCCTGCGATTTTGTAGTTTTTTCCAACATTTGTCACTTTTTTCAAGGTTCTTTTGTCATAGTTCTGATATAGAACGCTTTTGTAGGACAACAGGAGGAGTTTAAAAAAAGGTCAATCGTGCAGGAATGGAGAGAATCAGAATCAGATTTTAACATCCACTTGTTTGCTCCCTACGAGCCTCCAGTGAACATGTTTTACATTAGAATATATTTTCAGTGGTTTGTGTTGGCTTTAGCATGGTTATAACATTTCATATGTGCGAGACACAATGCCAGCTGTTGATTACAGTAAAATAACAGAAATGGTAAAAGCAGAGTAGGCGACGTGTACTTCCTGCTGGGCTGAGCTGAAAGTCATGTACAGAACTCAACTTGTCGTCACTTGAGACAAAACAAAATAAAACTGAATACCATTTGGGATTTATACAATGGGTTTATATAAGGCAGGACTTCTCACTTCATGATTTTTCAGTACATGAGAATCAATTTCAATTCAATTCAATTTTATTTATAATATCAAATCATAACAAGAGTTATCTCAAGACACTTTACAGATAGAGTATCTGTATGATAGTCCTAGTAGTTCATGTCATATCAGGGCGCTGCAGGGCATTACAGGATGCACAGCAGAGCATGGATGGACGTAGCAGGAAGCTGCAGGGTTCAGCAGGACGCAGCATGACTCTAGCATGACTCTAGCATGGCCTTTATTGTTGTTTGTTAGCTCATTTGTTTTCTACTGCTGATAAATCCAGCATCTACAAACTTAACCCTTGTGTAGTCTTCCTGTCGACCAAAAAGCAACTTTTGGTTTTTCTGGGTCAAAATTTAAAATTAAAACTTTTTGGTAACGTGTTGGTCGTCTTTTTCGACACTTTTGTTGCTTTTCCCCCGATGTTTTGGCACTTTTTTTTTAGCGTTTTTTTCACTTTTATCCACGTTTTTTTGGCACTTTTTGATTTACTTTACTAGTTGTATGGTACCATCCACATTGTTTTTTAAACAAAGAAACCCAAATTTGTGATAAAGAAACTCTTTTAAAATGGGTCAAATTTGACCCGAGGACGACAGAAGGGTTAAATGTAAAACTGGTACATTGTATAATTTGCTTTTATTGTCAGCGCTGTATAAAATTGTTGATGATTAGAACGGTAAAAACCATAAAAAATAAAATTGACAGTTTCTATTCAAATCAACGCAGGCATTATACACCTACTGTTTTAATGTGCTGAGATGTACAGTAAATGTACCCTGGAAATCCAGAGTTCTCGCGAGAGCAAAATTTGAATTAGCTCAACGAGTCACTCTGGCATTCAGTAATGATGCTCATTAACTATGCCCTTGTAGCCGAGTTGCACCAATCACATCGGTGTATCTGATATAGGCGGGCCAGAGGCGAGCTAAACAGATGACGACAGCGCTGCGATGTCCAAGTCATTAGTAAAGATTGCAAGATGGCTACGGATGAACGGCAGTTGTTTGAAACGACTTTGGCCGCTACAATGAACGAGTTAGACTTGGCTTTTTATATAAAAGAGGAACAGAAGATGGTGCTCTAATCGTTCCTTTGCAAAAAGGAAGTTTTTGCTGTTTTGCCGACCGGATATGGCAAGAGTTTAATCTACCAGTTAGCTCCGCTGGTAGCTAAGAGTTTAATCTACCAGTTAGCTCCGCTGGTAGCTTAGCCGCCCCTCGAGTTGGGCCATTTTCATTACTCAATGGCAGACCCTTAATCTTTCAGATTTGGGTCTGGAATTCCAGGCTACAGTAAATGAACAATGGTAAATCTTGTTGCACTTTTAGTCCGTCCTCAAGGCAGTTTGGGAACCACTTGCCTGAATTGACCTGAATATACAGTCAACAACAGTCAAAGAAAAGCATACCGTGGTCACCAAACTGGATGCTTCCATGAGATTTACCGGAGGGTGTGTGAATATGTGATTGTAAAACAAAATCAGGGACTCATAAAGTCTTTGTCCAAAAGCTGAGTCGTCCTACTATCGGGGTTGTCTCTACGGGTCAATACGGTGTACAGTCATTATACTATATATAGTTATTCTTTCAGTCCCTGCTTGACATTACCAGGCGAACAACAGTGTTTAAATTTGTGCTTTCAATTCTGCCTAATGAACATATGACTCATTCAGCAGATGCCTAAAACTATAATGGATTTGTGAACATGTACGGTCCCTATATCCACAAGTCATGTTCTTAAAACACAATTTCTTCCCTTTGCTCTCTGTAAAACACACACACACACACACACACACACAGCACACACACACACACACACACACACACACACACACACACACACACACACACACACACACACACACACACTGTCGGACACAGTTGGTTTGTTCAGTGTTTCCTGGCGGAGGGCAGGTCATGCCTAGGTGGGGAAACTGTGACATGTCAAAGACGCCCCTGATTATAGCCACAATGGGACAACATCCAAAAATAACACACACACAACACACACACACACACACACACACACACACACCAAGGCTGAGCGGTGGTATACACAGTGTGTGTGTGTGTGTGTGTGTGTGTTTGTGTGTGCCAGTGGTAGACTGGCACACACAAGACTCATGGGAACTAAAAGCATCTGTAGTTTGGGGCTCAGCAACAAAGGGATCGGAGAGCGCCAGTGTGGCAAATCGGGCCAACGCACTTCCAACGAAGAAGTAAAAACAAAATCTGTGATGACCTTCGTAGTAAACTAAACAAATGGAAAACTTCAGTTACACTCGATGAACAAGCGGACGTGTGTTTTGTCATGGTCACCCTGACAACCCAGATGCTAATGAAGGTCGCTGTAATGAATGTGTATGCTGTACTTTGCAAAATGAAAACATGGTTGATGGTGATCGAAAGGTTGAAGAGGAGGCCTAAAATGTAGAATCAAGTTAAAAAGCAACTTTCCAACCGTCACTCTTTGGAAAATAATCCAACAGAAGAATCTGTTATTGGCTCTGTTGGTCTGTCGGTCTGTCCACAACTTGGGTTCAGACCTAAATATCTCAACAACTGTATGAATTGTCGTGACATTATGTTCACACATTTGCTCCATAGGTATGCTGCGTTCCAGACACAATTTTTCGTCAGTAAGTTACGACTTCAAGTCACGACTTGGTAGCGTTCCAGGGTTCAGGTCAGGCTACCTAACGTTAACGCTAGCTAGCGGCTACCTAACATTGACATTAGCTAGCCCTAGCTGATACTAGGGATTTCTAGTCGACGACATCATTTGGGCTTCATTTAATAATCATAACCTGTAGCAGTACACAATCGTATGTGTATTGTTTTGATTACAATGTGCGGAATTACTTTACGTTGTCTATTTCTCACCATTGATCACCGGCGTCTGTACAGCATCAACAGGGGGGCGCCATTGTTGTTTATGTGTGTGAAATCAAAAACTGTAACTGGGAGTACAACGATCTGGTACAAGTTCACGGGGAGTAAATTATGGGTTTGACTGCCATTCCAGGACACTTTCACTGGGAAGGAGGTTGTGAAAACATGGAATACGGGTTGCCTGGAACGCAGCAGTAGTCTGGATCGACAGAAGTACATTTCCAGGATAATTGCCTGACATCCAGCGCATGTCCATCTTCTTCCACTCTTACTTCAGGAAACAACAACAAAACGTCAAGCTAGCAAGCTACACATTGAATAAATTTAGTTTTAAAGAGAATTTGGATGGATCAACAAGGCAGGCCTGCTTGGTTCTTTCGGGGAATTATTGTAAAGATTTACAAAGAATATGTTCAGGGCATTTCATTTACTGTCTAACTTGGAGGTTTTGGGAGTGATTGGTGGGATTGCTGTGGACGAAGTACACACAGAGATACACTGGTAAGAGCTAATGAGGTTTAACCATGTATCAGCTAATTTAAATAGCTCACGTTACTGTATTGTGTCAACAGTTAACTTCATTGTATGTGGCGTTTTCTTTTGCGGGGTGCAAATGTTCCACCAAAACAAGTTCCTTCCAGAGACTATTTAGCAGAGACATGGTCGCTGCGTCTGGAGCTTAGCGCCGCCCAAGATTATTGTGATTGGTTTAGAGAAATGCAAACAACCCAGAGCAGGGTTTTTTCTCCTATCCCAGAATGCATCTGTGGAGTAGCTGGACCTTATTTCACAGCACTGTGGAGATTGGTCTGGCAATGTGAGACTTCTCATAAAGAGATTGTAAAATGTCGGTCTACAGCATTTGCACCAGAGCAGACAGAGCAGCTGGTTTATGTATGAAACTGATGCATTATGTAGCAGATTTTTTCTTTTCAAAACGAGAGAGAAGACGGATAAGGAGAAAGATTATCTGAAGGACAGAGAATGATGACATCTCTTAAAATGTCAGCGTGTGCATCATTTCTACACACACACACGCACATGTACACACTTGCACGTCTGCATGCTCGTCCTTATCATTTTATTGTTTATGTTGAATGTTGGCCTTGGTTCAGTCCTCTGCATTGTGTCCAACTTTGGTGGATGATTAATTTAAAGAAATGCAAAAAACCCACAGCGTTGTTTTTTTTCTCCTATCCCAGAATGTATATGTGGTGTAGCCAGACTTTACTCCACAGTAGTGTGGATCAAATCCATCCATCCATGGGCACCTGGGTAGCTCAACTGGTGGAGCCGTGGGTTGGACTACGACCTGCGGCCACGGGTTCGACTACAACCTGCGGCCCTTTGCTGCTCGTCGACCCCCTCTCCCCTTTCATGTCTTCAGCTGTCCTACAAATAAGAATAAAAAGAAGAAATAAAAGCACAAATCCATCCAATCCATCAGAATGATCTGAATATTTCCTCCAGCAGCTAGGAGAGCAGCACAGAATTACCTCCAGACCTGCTGTTTCTGTTTAGTTTGCAGTAATTTGAGTTTGGGAAGTTGTAAAGCTCCAGGTGATCCTTTATATTTATTGAACAATAAAAAACGTAAAATGAGTTTCTGCTCTGAATGGCTTGGCACGCTCAAGATGCATCTTGAGATCAAGTCTGGCTCTATGTGTGAGTGCTGTAAAGAAATAAATCGGTCCATTTAAAAGATCTTCAGCCAGATTATTTGACTGTTTTCATAATGGTCCTTCTGTTTGTTTGGATGGTTTTCTTTCAAGCTAATGAATGCCAATCTGCTCAATACGAAGCTGCTGTTTGACCACAACTCTGCCAACTGGCAAGAAACCTACGCTGGAACAAAACTGGTCAAGCTGCTGGCATAGGCAGGATAGGCAAATGATCTGGGCACCAAGGTACTGTACGGGGGGGCGAGGGTTTGATCCACAAGCTGAAGCATCCTTAAGTAAGAAAACTGAACTCCAATTGTTCTCCATAGTTAGTAGCCGTGTTGTTGTCAAGACCACCTAAACCGAGACAGAGTCATCACCACAGCACAAAGCCCGACGCAAGTGACTTTGCTAGTTTAAAACCGACGCAGTTGTCAGTTTCCCTTCTAGTGCCTACATCGTTTAAATAGCAAATGCACCTGCGCCCATCTGTGCGCCCATGGGCGTGCTGGTCTTACAGGGAGGTGTGTTCAGGTGCGCCAAGGTCCAAACGCGCCTGGCTTTTAAAGGGAATGGGAGATGACACTCTGATTGGTTTATTGCATGTTATGCCCAAAACACACCTATGAATTAATGAAGACACTAAGTACAACCCTTTTGAACCATGCGCCCGGCACACGGCTCCTTTTTTCTGCCGTCAAACTAGCAAAAGGGGATTTGGACACGCCCTAAACGCACCTGCGCCAGACGCTTCACGCCGTGCACTTAGATCGTTAAAACATGGCCTTTTGAGGGGTTGAGACCAGAGATGCTAACAAGTCTTTTTTTTATTGTTTATTAAAAATGATCCCCATTAGCTGATGCCGTAGCAGTCAGCTACTCTTCCTGACACACTGCCGCTGGGTCTAACGTTAGCAGGTCCGCTAAGCCACTGCTGCTGGGTCAAACGTTAGCGGTCCGCTGACCCACTGCTGCTGGGTCTAACATTAGCAGTCCCCTGACCCACTGCCTCTGGGTCTAACGTTAGCAGTCCGCTGACCCACTGCCTCTGGGTCTAACGTTAGCAGTCCGCTGACCCACTGCCTCTGGGTCTAACGTTAGTGGTCCACTGATCCACTGCCGCTGGGTCTAACCGTCCCTCCTCTGCAACTCTGGAGAACACATATCAGTTTCTGCCTATGTTATGGAACTTAAAAAATAGGATGTTACAAGTATCATATTTTTCCCATATGATGTACAGATTTTTAGGCATTCTGTCATCAAATATCTTGAAAAATAGTGCATAAGGCTGCCGTAATTGGAGCAAAACATTTAAGGTGGTCCTAGGTGTCTCAGTTCGCAGAATTTACACACTGCTTTGTGTTTTCTTTTAGATGTTGTTTTGCAAATAAATTCCTTACTCCTTTGGGTAGCCAAATTTTATAACCGATGATTTGGCTGATTGTTTATTAAACCCCCTTTGGATGGAGCAGTGATAGACTAGAAGAGTATTAACGGGTCTATTTGAACCCCCCTCCTAGACAATCCTGGCTCATACACTGGGTTTGACATATTATTCAATATAATTCAATACTTTCTGGATGCACCTTCATCAAGTGGAACATGAAATCCAAGCTTGAACAAGTACAAACATGAAAGGATGTTTTGTGGAAAACCCCTGCTGCACTAAAACAGTACAAGCAAGGATGTTAAAGGTTTTGTTCCTAAAAAAAGAAGAAGAAAGAAGTATCACCTGCAATTTATCAGTGACTATTTAAATAACAGAGATGATGTTAACAATCAAAACACTATACTATAAAAATTATTTTGTGATTCAGAGGTCTTGAACTCTATTGTTTATCTTCTTCGGCTTTTATTTCAAGAAGCACTTTATAAACCTGGCTGTAATTTCTTTAAACTAGTAGCTGTTTTCAGTTTCCTTTTTCAAATTAAATCTATCTTCAGTTGTTCTGTCACAACACCTTATGAAATACCATTACATCAGCTGCAGATTTCTAAACACTCTTTGGAGACATGAATGAATCATGACCGGAGCATTGCCACATCATGCCTTTAACATCTATATTCTATGTTTTCGGTTCGGTTTGTTTGTCTGTTTTTTGTCTGATTATGGAAAAATGACCAATTCCATATAACTATGAAAAGGGTATAAATCATTCAATAGCAATTATTAATCTAATAGTTGTCGTCTGTTAAATCAGAAATGTCAACCAAGTCCAGTGATCACTAAAGTTATTAGGGCCCGCACCCAGTTCAAGGCACTAATACTTGCATATCGGGCCACAAATGGATCAGCCCCAGCTGACATTCAGGACAAACCCTACACTCCAACCCGCCCACTCCGCTCTGCATCAGCCAACCTGCTTGCTGCCCCCTCACGGCGAGCTACACCCAATCACTCAACGAGTCTTGGCTCCTAAATGGTGGAATGAGCTCCCTATTCACATCAGGACGGCTGAAAGCCTACACATCTTCCGCCGCAGGCTAAAAACACATCTCTTCTGACTGAAAAAAAAAATTACAGCTGCACTTTCATTTAGCTCTTTGTAGTTTGGCTCATTTGAAGCTAATGTGCTTGCACTTACTACTTGTTGTCCGGAGTTTGTACCTTCAATGTTGAAAAAGGTAGGAAAAGTCAGGAGACCACCAACGCGAGTAAGATTCTTCCTCTGGGGAACATGAATGTGTATACCAAATAGCATGGCTATCCTCTTATTGGGGAGATAAATGAATCATCACTGGAGAGATGCCACATCATGCATTAAACCTACTGGCCTGATTTCCATGGAACTTGGTGGAAAAGTGTAGAAAACCTCATAACAATCAATATTTGCAGAGACATTTCACTCTGAGCATAAAGTGTCAACCAATTGGTGGCACTAGAGGAAAATTTGAGGGATCCCCAATGTCATTAGGGTTCATCCTCTGGGGATCATGTATATCTGTGCCAAATTCTATCCAATCTACCCAATCCATCGAGTAGACGTTAAAGGTGCCATAGGTAGGATAGCGAAGATCCAGGACTTAGCTAAAAAAATTTGAACATCGACAACTTCTCAGTCCCTCACCCCTTTCTGCTAAAGCCCAAAACGGTCTCCTAAGCCCCTCCCACAAAGGAGAATGAATGCATGTGCATGAGCAGTGATTGACACACACGCAGTTAGACGCCCCCCTTTTGGCTGTTTTTTTATGTTACATCTGTTTGGTTGGATGGTTTTCTTTCAAGCTAATTCATTATTTTGTTTAAGGTCTGGCTACATGTCAGATGCATTCTGGGATAGGTGAAAAACCCTCTGGGTTGTTTGCATTTCTTTAAACCAATCACAATTGTCATTAAGCTCTTGACATCCCAGTTAGAGAGGAAATGCCCTAAACATATTCTTTGTAAATCTTTAACAATCATTCCCTGAAAGAACAGAGCAGGCCTGCCTTGTTGTACCATCAAAATGTTCTTCTAAACTTGACATTTTCAGCGTGTAGCTTGCTAGCTTGAAGTTTGATGTTGTGCCCCGAAGACAACAGAGTTTGAGAACGGCAAAAGATGGCCCCGTGATCCACGCCAATTATCCTGGAAATGTACTTCTGTTGATACAGACTAATAGAAGGATGGATGGGGGCTGGAGGCCAGTAACAAGCCAACAGGTTGACCAGTTCAGCCAGCTCAGTGGTGGTGTTGGCAACACATTTTGGTACACTGTCACACACACACACACACACACACACACACACATACAAATATCCAGCAGAGGTGACCTCACTTCTGTAAAGTTTGTGCTAACATATAATCACCCACTGAATGGCCAGAGCTTGCTTTATAGACTCCCAGAGCTCAGGAATTAAACACACACACACACACACACACACACACACACACACACACAGACACGCAAACACACACACACACACACACATACACACACACACACACACACACACACACACACACACACACACACACACACACACACACAATAATATGCATGTACACAAGCACTCCTTCTCAAAACACAGGCCTGAACCCATGTGACGCTCACACCCCGGGGGGGTTTTACGAACGGCTCGCTGTAACTGCCCACTTAAAGCTCCAAAAAAAAAAAAACAGTCCAAACCGCAGTTTTAACCTCAGACACAACCACAGAAGAGGAATTAAAACAGCGACTGCTTTTCAGTGGCAGCCGTCTCGTTTCCAAGACGACCACATTAGAGAAAAGAATATTTATGTATTTGACTATTTACACTTCATTAAATTAGGACGGAGAAGTCGGACTACTGTAACATGCAATGTGAGCAGAAAGTCCAAATATTTTCAGAATAAAGTTTGGTTTGACTGCTACATTAATGCAAAATGAGTCATAATATTATGACTTTACTATCAAACTTCATCACAACTTCACTATTGAAATATTACGGCTTTCTTCTGATGAATGTTTGACTTCATTCTTAAGACATTACGACTTTTTTTGTTTGTTTTTTTCTGGTAAAATGGCAACTTTTTTTCTCAAAATATTGCAACTTTGTTCCCAGGACTTAATGTTCAAATCTAAGATCATATCATACTGTTTTGTTTTTTCAAATGGCCCTGATGGTCCAGTCATAATTAGATTTTCAAACTTTATCCCAATTTCATATTAACACTTTCTTCTGATAAACGTTTGACTTCATTCTTAAGACATTACTACTTTTTATCCAGTTTTTTCTAATAGAATTGCAACTTTGTTCTTGAAATATTGCAACTTTATGCCTGAAATATTACAACTTTGTTCTCAGGACATAATGTTTAAAATCTAAGATCTTTAATTATCAAAATCTATCCCAAATTAAAGCTATAGAATGTAGTTTCTGTCGCCCCCAGGAGGAATTCTAAGTAATGACAACAAAACTGTCGGCGCATCCACATGATACAAGCCTGTGAGATTGCACACGCGCCCCACCCCCCCACCTCACCTCCTCCACACAGTTGCTAGTAGACAAGGAGGACACGGAGATTAAAAATCCATGATGGACTCTTCAGAAGAGGTCATAATCTTCACTCGAGTTTCTGCCGGACGCCACAATCTTCTGAACCTAGTCATAGTGAGAAATCCAGAGAGAGTTGTGTGGAGCTGATAGTCTTAATTAGCTTCATAGCAACTCATTTGGCAATATTAATTAATTAATTAATATCAAAAAGTTGCGCACTAAAGCTTTAATTATTGAGATATTCCAACTTTTTCTGGCTTGAAATATTAGGACTTTCTTCTCAAACGTTTCACTTTATTCTCAAGAAATTATGACTTTTATTCTTGTTTCATTTTTTTAGTATGATTGCAACTTTCTGCTTGAAATATTTCTGTGTTGACTTTGTTCTCGTAACTTTCATTCAATTTGATCATCAAACTTTATCTGAATCCCAACTTTATTATGAAATCGCAACTAAAATTGCAACTTTATGCTTGAAATATTAGGACTTTGTTCTCATGGCATTTTGAAAATCTCACTTTATAATTTTTTGGTAACACTTTAGTTGAAGGTAGCTACATAAGAGTGACATGACAGAGTCATTAACACAGTCATGACAAATGAACCCTAACCCTAACTTTAACTCTAACTCTGACTCTAAATCTAACCATAACTTTAACTCTAACCCTAACCCTAACCCTAACCCTAACCCTAACTGTAACTTGTCATGACAAAAAGCGAAGAGAAGCGTTATGTCATACACGTTTATGACTTGTTTATAATGTTTATGACACGTTCATGACAGTGCCATGTCATTCTTATGTAGATACCTTAAAGTAAAGTGTAACCCATTTTTTTTTATTCAGATTACTCGCTCGTCCTTAGACTGAATACCACCTTTTTTTTTTTTTTTTTTTTTTTTTTTTATTTAAACTGTCCGTGTGTTTTTTTTTTTTTTTTTTTTGGGAGGGTCTTTTTTTTTTTTTTTTTTTTTTTCTTTCCTTTCGCCTCCTTTTTTTTTTTTTTTTTTTTTTTTTTTTTTTTTTTTTTTTTTTTTTTTTTTTTTTTTTTTTTTTTTTTTTTTTTTTTTTTTTTTTTTTTTTTTGTTTTTTTTTTCGCTTCTTCTTTCTTCCACCACTTACGTTTTTTTTTTTCTTGTTTCTTTTCTCCACTTGTTATTCAACTGTCAGACTCCAAAAACGTTCGCTCGCTGTCCCGTTGAATCCGTGGTTTGTCAAAGTGTGACATATTGTCTCAGCTCCAAGACAACGTGTCTGGTCTTTCCATTGTTAATACTGACTGCTACCGCAGGACCGAGCATTAAAAACAATGGTGTTGTTTTAGGTTTTATTGTTTAGCTGGGAGAAGTATTGCCAGAATAGGGCCTACCAGTGTGTGTGTGTGTGTGTGTGTGTGTGTGTGTGGGTCCATGCAGGGGGTCATGGCTGTGCTGAGTGGCTCGTTGTTTGGTTGGTATTTTATTGCCGCAGCCTGGTTTTCATTGGCAGTCCCCTCAGACTCTTTACACTTCGCAGCTCTCCAGCTTCACGTTCGTCCAGCTGCGGCGAGTTTAGAGAGGATTAACACTCGCAGGGACTACCGGCTCCAACGAAAAGCTGTGCAGCCACCGGGAGTCACTTCATAATCAGGGGGAGGGATGAACCGCCGAGTGTTCAGAACAAGAAAGAGTAGTCACATTTTTAGGTGGTAATCCTAAGCTGTAAATGTTGGCACTTATACGGTGGCGTTAATTGACGGTTCACATTAGCTACCGGTGCTACGCCTGTCACGGTTCCTGCTCTTGAAACGTGCAGTTAAAAGAATTCTTTCACCCTCAAAATGACTATTTGCATATCCGTTACTCACCGAGTGTTGACTTGAATTCGTAAAGACAAACCTGTCCGTTTTCAATTTTCTTTGTGTTGGCGTTCTAACCTCCGGTGGATTTGTGAGGACTATGGTTAACTGCTCCTCAGATCTCTAAAGGGTAAATCCAGACAGCTAGCTAGACTATCTGTCCCATCTGAGTTTTCTGTTGCACGACTAAAACTACTTTTGAACGTACACATGTTCCACCAAAACAAGTTCCTTCCAGAGACTATTTTGCAGAGGCACTGTTGCTCCGTACGGCGCCAAAACGATTGTGATTGGTTTAAAGAAATGCCAATAAACCAGAGCACGTTTTCCTCCCATTCAGGAATGCTGTGTGGACTAGCCAGAACTTCCTCCACAGCGCTGTATAACCCTAACCCTAACATGAACACCCGTTTCCTGGGTGAAAGTCTTGCGTTTTCTCGTTAACCTTTTCTGGGACATGAACTCTGCTCCCCGGCTTGAAAGCCCTGTGTTTTAGAACCCAACCTTTCTGTAGCAGAAAGCAGATGATAACTAGACCTGTCACTAAGCTCTGAATGAATGCTTTCTGGCCCAGTTGGGCTCTAGTTGTGACTGATTAGCCACTGAGCGAACCTTGGCTAGCCATGTTTAGCTCTGTAGTGGAAAACATAAGCAGAGATTGGTCATAGCGTGTGAATAATCTATGTTCAGCAAAACATGAGCGGAGAGTAAAACTCCTGAAACGTGTGTGTTTATTTGTGTGTGTGTGTGTGTGTGTTTTTGTGTGTGTGTGTGTGTGTGTGCGTGCGTGCACTCATCACACATTGTCAGTCATCTGTACGGCTCATACTTTCCATGGGTCGCAGTTGTGGAGCAAATAACCTGTTAAAACACACAAACACACACACACACACACACATTGCATACGCACAAAGTTGATTTACAGGTGGTGTTAAGTATGACTAATGGCGTCGTTTGTTTTGCTGTCATGTTATTTCCCTGCAGTGGAAATATCTGGCACGTCACCTATTAGAGCTGATAATGACTTCATCCCTCGCTGCTTTTCTGTGTGTGTGTGTGTGTGTGTGTGTGTGTGTGTGTCGAGAGAGAGAGAGAGATGACGAGAGGGGGAGCAAGAGAGTTTGTTTGTGTGATATAAAAATACAGAAGTGTGAGAGGAAACACGGTGGATTAAGAATCACAGAGTAATGGCTATGATACACTACAAGACATTGAAAAGACTGAAAGTGTGACACCGTCTCACCCAGTCAGTCTTCCAGTCTGGAAGTTCAGACCAAACAACCAATGGGTGCTCTCCCTCCAGCACCAAACAGGAAGCAGCAAACAGCTATCAATCAAGCAATCAACATTTACTTATATAGGACTTTACAGCAACCAGCAGGTATCCAAAGTGCTTTACATCAAGGAACCAAGAATAAAACCACATATCATACAATAAAAAGCATGAAACATAGAAAACAGTAAAATCAGAAAAGGTTACATACAACAGGAGGAGGAGAAGGACATTGTCACACCACTACTACGTATTAAAAGCCATTCTAAAGAAATATGATTTGAGTTTGGATCTAAAAAGAGCTACATCCGTAGTCTCGGGGCAGCAACTGCAAAGACAGTAGAGACAGTGCTGTTTATAGTCTCTATAACAGCAGTTGGCGCTAATCTGTATTGTCGCCCGAAAAATGATAACTGGAAGCTGATTGGACGAATGTGTCACGTGGGTCTGGCTGCTCCCGGAGTTTTTTAACCGGGCATAATGGCGGCTTTGTTCAGAATACGATCTCATATTGTGCTAAAATAGTTCAGTGAAACGTGTTTCTGAAAACATTTTAAGAGAGAAATAGGCTGTGCAGTTGCTGAATATGTCTTCATTTCAGATCGACAAAGGTCAGTTTAAACGACGGCACCGAGCACACTGAACAAACTTGAGTCACCGACCTCGCCAGACTGTCCGATGGCCGATTATCGGGTTTGTTCCTGTTCTGCCGTACATGCAGATTAACGTCTTTAGTACCAGGAGGTCTGTGTTTACCCGCTGGTAAAACTCCCGTTGGACGACTCGCGTCAGAAGGGCTGAACATCGTCAGCTTTTCCTCTTTAGCGTCAACCTTAGCGCGGGGCCATAACAGCCATAGACACCACTGGCTTTAGCCGTTTGCTACTTCCTGTTTGGTGCTGGAGAGAGAGCACCCATTGGTTGTTGCTAGAAGGGATACAGCTACAGTGACGCCAGTTAAGTTCAGGAAAAAGATTTTGGTTTGGATTAAATCACTCCCAAGGAACGAACACGCGTTTCCTGGGTGAAAGTATTACTAATCTAATTGGTAGTTTCATGCATCAGTGTTTCCTGTTCTTTTAAAAATAAATAAGCAATAAATAAACTATAGTTGTATTGCTTGGCCTTCTGTCAAATTGCAATTATTTATTAATATTTGCACAAAAAAAGGAACCCAAAAGAAGTGTTTTGTGTCCTGTGCGGGTCTCAGTTCAGCAGGCTTCATGAAGAAACATTAAAAATCACTCGGTGGCTCCGTACAGTAGTATTCCTCCTGGTCTGGTGATTATAGTCGACTTTGGCTGTGAGTAGACGAGACCAGGGTTCAAATCCCATTCAGTCAATAAATATTACACATTCCTACATTTTGTCCTTCAGCTCAGAGAAACTTCATTTTCATATGTGTGTGTGTGTGTGTGTGTGAATGTTCAGGCTCTTGTCATGAACCATTCGCACATATAGCTACGGAAAGTAAAGCTCTGTAATGGGTATGAATTCTAGTATTTATTAGTATGAGCAGCATGTTGACTGCTGGTGCTGTATAAGAGCGTGAAGATCCTCACAGGGAGGAGGTGGGGTGTTTGGCTCCTAAAACACAGGAGCAGAGTTTGTGTCCCGGAAGAAGTTAAGGAGAAAACACAAGACTTTCACCCAGGAAACAGGTGTTCATGTCCTGGAGAAGTTAAGGAGAAAACACAAGACTTTCACCCAGGAAACAGGTGTTCATGTCCTGAAGAAGTTAAGTGTAAAACGGTATGGATGGTGCCCAAACTTAGCTGTTGTCGACGCTAACTTTTTAAGCTAACTTTTTTACACTAATCTTTTTACGCAAACTTTTTAACGCTTACTTTTTTTATGCTAACTTTTTAACGCTAACTTTTTGTTAGAAAAAAACTAGCAAAGTACAGCTGTGTAGCCGGCGTCACGTGACCGGCCCGCAGTCGCCTTTCCGCTTAACCGTTGTGTTGTCTTCCCATCAACCAACAAGAACTTTTTGTTTTTCTGGGTCAAAATTAAAACGTTTTGATCAATGTTTTGGTCGTCTTTTTCGACACTTTTGTCACTTTCCGCCGGTAGTTTTGGCACTTTTTTCAGCATTTTATTTCATTTTAATCCAAGTTTTTTTTGGCACTTTTTCTGATGGTTTTGATGATTTTTTCAACATTCTTTTATCAAAAAAATTTCAAATGCCATAAAATTAAATACAACACCCAAATTCAATGAATATAGCGAACTGATAGTTTACTTTACTTTACTGTTGTTTTTTTTACAATTTGGTTGAAAGTAACCCAAATCTGTGATATATAAACTTTTTGAAAATGGGTCAAATTTGACCCGAGGACAACAGGAGGGCTAATTTTGTAGGTTATTATAAAAAATGGTGTGCATAATTTTTCGTATGATATCATAAGAACCTGTTCATGAGAACGCGTTGAAATGTAAAATGTGCATGGGCTCCTTCTAACAGTATAAGTGTTGGTGGGAGTATTTTTGTGGGTGTGAGCAGGCAAGTATGAACGCTCCTGCAAGTCGACATAAAATCAGTGTGTGTGTTTGTGTGTGTGTGTGTGTGTGTGTGCGTGTGTGTTCCCGCTGTCCAGAAGTTGAGGAAACAGTAGGTGGCAGGTATAATATGCAGCGGAGCAGAGAGGTTAGGCCGGCCGCCGAGGGAAGGAGTGTGTGAGTGAGAGAAAAGAGAAACCTCATCCAGGTTATTGTAGAGAGCTTGTCAGGATTTATTAGGCAAGGTAAGCACGCTGAGCCCCTGGCCTGTCGTAAAACACACACACACACACACACACACACACACACACAGCCGAGTCATAAAGCGTCTCCAGATAACTTACGCTGAGTAGAGGGACTCGATGACATCATGACAGCTACAGGGCAGCGCTGCCTTTTCCATGTTTTCCTTTTGCTGGAGCAAAAGTTTACCTTGTCAACAATGAAGGAGGAGGAGGAAGAGGAACGGAGAGGGGAAAGGGGGAGAAGGAGAAAAGAAGAAGGGAAAGATAGAAAGAGGAAATAAGGTTATGTTCACACTTGGCGTCTTTCTTTAAGCTGACAGCGTCTGTTTAACATTATAATCCTCTATAAACCGTGTTTCAAAAAAGTCCTGAGCACTTTTTTAAACGCCACTGCCGACTTTTATTTTATTTATTTTTGGGGTATTTCTGCCTTTATTGGATAGGAAAGCAGAGAGATATGAAAAGGGAGAGATAGGAGGGGGAAGACATGCAGGAAAAACATTACAGGTCGGATTAGAACCCTGGACCTTCTGCGTCGAGGAATAAACCTCTGCGTATGGGCGCCCGCTCTACCAACTGAGCTAACCGGCCAAACTACCGCACACCTTTTTTTCTGCAGCTCAGAGCGTCTTTTTGCAGTTGGAAAAAGTTCAACTTTTCGTAACTTTTCGCTCTCTTTCTCTGTTCTTTCTCTAGCTCGCTAACGTTAGCGCCTCTCTCTTTCTCTGTTTTTTCTCTAGCTCGCTCCACCACTTTGTTTTATCCGTTAGCACCTCTCTCTCTCTCTCTCTCTCTCTCTCTCTCTCTCTCTCTCTCTCTCTCCCTGTTAATTTTTTTTTTAATGGTATCAAAACCTTCACCAGTCTGTGATCCACTCAACATCCTCTGATCTGAACTAATATGTCAAAATAATTCATAATTTCTACTTTTTTTAACTCAAACATTTTTGTATAATATATAAATTACGGTTTCGTTTATGGTTTCGTTTATTTCACATGTTCATCATCATCATTGTATTATTTAAACAATTTCAGAAGGTACCACGATTATATGTAGGCCGCGTGAAATGGGGAACCCCAAATGAGCTACTAAAAGCTTTTCGGAGGGGGCCCGATAACAATAAACATACAACAGATAATATTAAATTAGGGATATTGACCATGAATTAAAAAAAATAAAAGTGGAAAAAAGTGACAACAACGTTCGAAAAAGCGCCAAAAAAAGTTCATTTTCAATTTGGACCCGGAAGGACAAGTTAATGGTCGACGGGAAGACAACACGAGGGTTAATATTGGACCAATTTCAAAGATTGTTGTTCCAATCGGTCACTTACACACAAAAACATGGGAAGTTACTCTTTAAGTGGTGTAGTCTACGTGATACGCAGGTATACGCAGTATACCCACTAAGAAATCTCCAGGATTTCCATGTACCCACTTAAAAATGGGCAATGATACACAACAACAACATTTTGTGACAGATCTTTCACTTCAGATATTTTCAGAAATACGGGATTGAGTAATGTGACAGCAAACTAAACTAACGCTGCAGAACATGCAGAGCGACTTAGGTCCCTGACATGAAAGCCCTCTTACTGCTATATTCCATTATATTTTTGAATGTCATCTGTGTTTTACTTTTCATAGGATAAATAAAGGTATTCCCACCATAAATTGATGCATAAAAGTGTATCAGAATACAGGAAATGAAGTCTTTGGCACTCAAAATAACCCTGAGGGAGGACACCCATCCCCCCACAAAGGCCCATTCTGAACCAGGAATTTTTTTTTTATTGTATTTTATGTGGTACAGTATACCCACTGCCTTTAAGTACATGAAAAAAGTACAAAAACCCCCCAATAATGCTCACAATCTTATTTCTTTGGAGCTCTTTGTGACACCAGAGAACCAACGTCAACACATCAGGCTCAGTAAGTGCTGCCTGACCGGCCGTCAGTCATCAGATTGTGATTTATCCGTGAGGCTCCGCGTAGCGCTGACGATGCAGGATCTGTGTGAACTGGACCAGAACTAAGTGGCAGTAATGGTCCGGACCAAATGAACAGGTGGGAAAGCGCCGCGGAGCGTCAAACTAAATGTGTAATGTTGCAAATGAATGGTTTAAAAATCCGTTGCCGTGACTGAAGCACACTGAACAGTGTGGCTGTTTTTCTTTCTTTCTTTCTTTGGGGATTTGTGCCAGTAAATCACTTCTGTTTGTGCCGTGAAGCAATTTGGCAGATTTCCAGCATAAAATGTGACGCAGGGGTCAGTCGAGACGATACATCTCGCTGACAAAGTCTCGCCTGATCGCAGTAATCTGTTACTAATCGGAAAGTAACCATTTTTTAGTTACCATTCCTCAGTGCCTAGAAAAATACAAACATCCGAAATGTTTTCATCAAATTTTACTACAAAACATAACATATTGATCTAAAGGCTCTGACAATTCAACCAGATGGCCTACCGTCGGCAGAAAAGTCAGTCGGACTGATCAGTCGGCTGCCCGAGGTCCAAAAAGTAGCTCGGAACACACCGAAGTGACGCCGTCTTGAGCGTACACGGCACGTGGGTCTGGCTTCTCCAGCCGATAGTAATGGCGGCTCGTATTTTACGAAAATTGTGAAACGTGTTTTTGAAAACATTTTAAGCGAGAAATAGGCTGTGCAGTATCTGAATCTGTCTTCATTTCAGATTGACAAAGGTCAGTTTAAAAGATTTTCGTCTGACTTTGAGAGGTGTTCGTCACTCATCCCACTCGCCATTTCCGGGCTAGCAATCAGATTGGTCACTGAGTCCGACTGCCTGCCCTCCGACCCAGCAAGTCAGGTCGGCCAAAATGAAGGCTGACGGCCCCTCCGGCGGACGACGGCACGGAACACACCGAACAGACTCAAGTCACCGACCTTGCCAGACTGTCCAACGGCTGATTATCGGGTTGGTGTGTCAGGGCCTTAAAAGATTTCTAAATGTAGAAACATGCTCCATTTATGGAAGCTACATTTTTCAGACATTTGATAATGCCTTAAGGCATCATTTGGGAAAACATAATACTTGTAACATTGTATTTCTGTCTGCATTTTTGACGCATTATTCAATGGTTTTTGTCACTTTTTCCGATGGCCTTTGTCAATTTTTTTCGCGTTTTTTTTGCACTCTTCCCAACCTTTTTATTTATTTTTTCAGCGTTTTTGTCTCTTTTTTACATCCTGTTTTGTATCTTAGAAGTTCTCCAACTGTCTTCATCATTCTGAAACAATGAACACATCCCGCCTGCCCCCTAAAGAGAGGCAGAAGCTGTCTGATGTTTCTGTATTTAAGTTCCATAACATACAGCCTGGTCTCACACAATTCCGTGATATGATCACAAACTATTTACAGCACATTACGTGGTGTTGGCACGGAATGTGTGAAAATTCTGTGTGGCCACCACGGAAAACAATGCCAATGTAAAGTCAGTGAGAAAATGACGTAGCACTAAGAGCAACTACGGTAGCGAGTAGTATGAAAGGCCAAAAATACATATAGGGAGGTTGGTTGCGTGGGTGGATGGGTACAGCAACATGGACTGTTTATATATATCGCTTTTCTAGTCTTAACAACTACTCAAAGTGCTTTTACGTAGTACAGGAACCATTCACCATTCACCATTCACAATTCACCGAGACTGCCATACAAGGTGCCACCTGCTCATCAGATAAACATTCACACTCCGATGCACAGCATCAGGGACAACTTGGGGTTCAGTGTCTTGCCCAAGGACACTTCGACATGGGACTGCAGGGCCAGGGATCAAACCAAAATCTTCCGATTGACAGGCAACCGCTCTAGCACTGAGCCACAGCCACCCCGACTTTCACCCAGGAGACCGGGGATCATGTTCCGCGTGTCACGTTTCCTAAACCCAACCATCCCGTTCTTCTTTTCCTAAACCCAACTGTCCCATTCTTATTTCCCTAAACCCAACCGTCCCATTGTTGACCAGCGTGTCGTGGAAACGTAAGCCCACCCACAACCTTTTCCTTAACCATGTTCATTTCACGGAATTTTTCCATGGGCCCATCACAATTTGCCGATTCCGTGAAACTGCCACAGATTTTGAGTTAAGGGGCCGTGTTCATGTCACAGAATTCTGTGAGATCAGGATGTAACGTAGATAAGGTTGCTGCATTGACTTGCCGGTCCAGTCAGAGTGACTGAGGGGGAAATGACACAAAGTTGAAGTTATTTTAAAAACCCTAAAAGGGATTTTTGAGAAAACATTCAGGGCTGGAGACCCAGAAGACACCCCCTCGCTCCGCCCCTGTTGCCCGGGATACGTTTTTTGAATCTAAGGGCGTTTTCACACCTGTAGTTTGTTTGCTTTGGTCCGAATCAGTTGGTGAGTTGGTAAACTTGGAGCGATTTGCCCTCGGTCGGTTTGGTTTGGTTTGGTTTCAGACCTGGAAAAATCCAAGCGTACCAAAATGTGTCATTTCATTTCAGGTAAGAATGTATTGGTCGGATATGTCTGGGGGCGGGAGCAAGAAAGTAAATACAGGAAGAAGGTCCTGTGTTCTGGTCTAGTGGTCAAACCAGCTCATTTCATTAAAATTGTTACATCTGCGCCGGTCACCGAGACTTCGCGCTGCTCGGCCGGCGTCTGTCTCCAATTTTAGCGGCATCTGGTTTGACCACGGAGATGCCAGTAACAGATGGCAAGCTTGACCGCAGTCTATTTCTATGATACAGTTTGCTGCTCTGCTGCATCGCAGATTGCTAAACACACCTGACTAGAGGAGACATTAGCTCAGACTGGAGAAGTGTATAGTTGGTGCAGTTCAAGTACGGATCACGTTCTCACCACAAACGAACCGCTACAGAGTTTGATTGAAAGCGTACCGAGAACACCTCTTCAAGCAGGTCTCGGTGCCATACTTGTCAAGTATCCCGTTTTGGCCGGGAAAGTCCCGTATTTTACCCTTCTTTCCCGCCGTCCTCCCGTATTAGTATTTTCCCGTAAATCTCCCGTATTTTAACCTGCGTTATTAAAAAATAATACCCCGGGTCCGAGCGGAGTAAAAAAAAAAAAAACATTCCCAATCTGAGCTCTGTCACTAGCCTCGCGATAACTGCCACCTGCAGTAGCCTACTACAGATACTGTAGGTGTCAGTTGTCGCGAAGTTTAGTGTGAGGGCCAGATGATGAGTAACAACGCAGGGAAAAAAACAAAAAAAAAGACGAGATGATGGACGCCCGACAGAGACCGTGCCGCTGCCAAAACTTATGAAGGCTTTACTATGCATTCCCATAGCAATGCAAGTTGAGAAAGGGTGTTTAGCATGGTATGAAAGATTGTTACAGAGAATAGGATGACGTTAGACAACAGAACTGTTTGCGCTCTCCTCTAAACACTGTAAACCACTCTGGCCCAGCCCACAAATACACTCCTTCCAAAACAATCTTAAAGAATGCAAAGTCTGCAACAAATTTATACAATAACTCACTAAAAGAGTAAAGAAAAGTTATGTGAAATGAAAAGAAAAACTGTAAAAGAAAAGCAATATGAAATGAAAAGAATGTGTGGAATGAAAATAAAATGTAAAGACAAGCAATGTTATAAATTGTAAATGTTTTCAGCATTCTGCATCAAGTGGTGATTTTAGCTTTCTTGTACACCTGTCTTAAAATGTAAGGGATACTGGAGCTTGGTTGGGGTGGTGGGACTGCTTGCGGTGGGCGCCGGAAAATTTCCCTTATTTTCAAATCCAAAACTTGACAGGTATGCTCGGTGCGCTTATTTGGTCCGCTTTTAGTGCGCACCAGAGTTCGATTGCGACCAGCGGGGGCAAACAAACTCTAGTTCGATTCAACCAAACTAAAGGTTGTCGGTGTGAAAACGCCCTTGGATTTCAGGAAAGTGCACAGACATCTATGGTACGCCTTCAGTACAAGGATGCAAAAACACCTCTCTAGTGACAAAGGTATGACATTTTAGGAGACATAAACAAAAGAAAAACACATCTTTGAGTGCAGGGGGTGATTATGCAACACATTCTCACTCCCATCGCAATAAATACTGAATCTTGATCAGGTGCCTTTGGCGTTGTTATTAACCCTAGAAGTCTCCTTTAGCGTCAGATCTAAACACACTGGGTCGGGACTATTGGCGTCACTTTTGACGCGGTTAGGTTTAAGAAAAGATCGTATGTGGGCTTATAAAAGGTACGTTTACGTGACACACACGGGACAAGAACCCCGGTCTCTTGGGTGAAAGTCCTGTGTTGTTTGATCAATCCACCCCCCAAACCTCCGTACAGGGAATTTCGGTCTTTCATAATACTCCCTACTCTTGTCTCTCTACATACTACTCTCTACTGTTGTCTCTCTACATACTACTCTCTACTGCTGTCTCTCTACATACTACTCTCTACTGTTGTCTCTCTACATACTACTCTCTACTGTTGTCTCTCTACATACTACTCTCTACTGTTGTCTCTCTACATACTACTCTCTACTGTCGCTCTTCATACTACTCTTACTGTTTCTCTTACATACTCACTCTCTCCGTTGTCTCTCTTCATACTCACTCCACTGTTGTCTCTCTTCATACTACTCTCTACTGTTGTCTCTCTACATACTACTCTCTACTGTTGTCTCCTCTTCATACTACCTCTTACATACCACTTCTACTGTTGTCTCTCTTCATACTCACTCTACATACCACTACCTCTACTGTTGTCTCTTCTCATACTACTCTCTACTGTCGTCTCTTCTATACTACTCTTACTGTCGTCTCTCTTCATACTACTCTCTACTGTCGTCTCTCTACATACTACTCTCTACTGTTGTCTCTCTTTCATACTACTCTCTACTGCGTCTCTCTTCATACTACTCTCTACTGTTGTCTCTTCATACTCACTCTCTACTGTCGTCTCTACATACTACTCTCTACCGTGTGTCTCTCTTCATACTCTTACTGTCGTCTCTCTTCATACTCACTCTCTACTGTCGTCCTCTACACATACCACTCTCTACTGTCGCTGTTCACATACTACCTCTCTGTTGTCCTCTACATACTGCTCTACTTGTCTCTCTTCATACTCACTCTCACTGTTGTCTCTCTTCATACTACTCTTACTGTTGTCTCTCTACATACTCACTTCTACTGTTGTCTCTTACATACTACCTCTCACTGTTGTCTCTACATACTACCTCTACTGCTGTCTCTACATACTCACTCTCTACTGTTGTCTCTCTTCATACTACTCTCACTGTCGCCTCTACATACTACTCTCTACCGTGCTTGTTCTACATACTACTCTTACTGTAGTCTCTACATACCCTTCTCTATTGTTGTCTCTCTACATACTACTCTCTACTGCTGTCTCTCTTCATACTACTCCCTACTGTTGTCTCTCTACATACTACTCTCTACTGCTGTCTCTCTTATACCTACTCTACTGTTGTCTCTCTACATACTCACTCTCTACTGTTGTCTCTCTACATACTACTCTCTACTGTCTGTCTCTTTATACTACTCTCTACTGTTGTCTCTCTACATACTACTCTCTACTGTCGTCTCTCTACATACTACTCTCTACTGTTGTCTCTCTTCATACTACTCTCTACTGTTGTCTCTCTACATACTACTCTCTACTGTTGTCTCTCTTCATACTACTCTCTACTGTTGTCTCTCTACATACTACTCTCTACTGTTGTCTCTCTTCATACTACTCTCTACTGTTGTCTCTCTACATACTACTCTCTACTGTTGTCTCTCTACATACTACTCTCTACTGCTGTCTCTCTACATACTACTCTCTACTGTTGTCTCTCTACATACGACTCTCTTTCACAGAAAGAAAAGACAGAGAAAAAAAGTGACAAGGCAGCAAAGAGAGACAGAGAGAAACACAGAGAGAGAGAGAGACAGAGAGAGAGAGAGCGATAGTCTGACTGTCTTTCTTTGTGTGATTTATTAAAGAAGAAACAGTGGCTGTCTGACAGAGAAGTGGAAGTGAGCTCGTATGGTTTTATTGAAGCGGGATACAAACCTCCACAGTTTGTTGTCCCGTAACGAGCCCATACGACCCCCTTAGGCTGTCAACACTCAGCTCATATTAACACACTCACCTCTGCCCGGCTTCCCAAAGGCTTCTTACGGTAACGTAGCGCTATTGTACGGCAGGTCAGAGGGGGGAAGGGAATATCGGAGCTGCGTGTTAGTGAGTAGGGCTTATTGTGCGATATAAAGGCCATTTTATGACGGAAAGTGTTGACATTGCAGGCGCACTGACGAGAAGTCACTCTGGCTGCATTTCAAATTTCAGGGGCGGCTTTGAAAAGTGTGCTCCATTACAAAGCCACTGACAGCACCTGTAAAAGATGGAGTCACATAACGACCAAGAGTCCATAGAAGCGTCTCCTGCAGCATGGTGCTGATCCGTACGCTCAGTAAAGTCCAAACAATCGTTGCTTCACCCAAGGCAGTAATCATAATATATATTGGAGGGGACACCCCCTCCCCCATCATTTAAATATGCTCAAAATGTCCCCCCAATATACTGATAGGCTAATATATATATATATATATATATATATATATATATATATATATATATATATATATATATTATATGACATATATATATGACAGAAACTGTAACACTTTACGAAAAAATAGGTAGTTAATGATTAGTTACTGTTTTTGAAAGGGTAGTTACCATTTTTCAGAAGGGTAACGAATGGTTAGTTACCCTTTTTGAAAAGGGTAGTTACTCCTTTTCACCCTTCTGAAAAAGGGTAACTACCCTTTCAAAAACAGTAACTAATCATTAACTACCTATTTTTTTGTGTACCTTATTGTAAAGTGTTACCCAGAAAACTATGCACCGCTTTCCGGAATAATCATTAGCAAATTTGTACGATAATCATAACTATACTTAGCCATTATTATTACAACCGTTTCTAGTGGCCTATATACCGTGTAGCCTACTGCAGTTCTACCGTTACGTGTGGTTTCTTTGAGGTGTTGCCGTACCCCGGCAGAAGCTGTTGCATGACTGCTGTGGGCAAAGTCAAAAACACTGTACCGTCTCCCTTCAGATGTATTAAAAAGCCGAACACTAGAATGTAATGTGAGTGTTATGTAGGCCAGTGGATCTCAAATGGGGGTACATGTACCCCTAGGGGTACTTTGGAGGACTGCAGGGGGTAGTCTACGTAACATTTTTTGCTGAATGTTTTTTCAGTTCCAAGGCTGTAGTTACTTCCACTGTCTTTTATTTCTCCAAGTTTGTCGCTTTTTGTTTCTTTTTGTCTTTTGTTTTTGAAGTTTTTCACCCTTTTTTAAAGGTTTTGTCGCTTGTTTTGACCTGTTCTTGCCTTTCTTCCTTACTTTTTGAGGTCTTTGTCTCTATTCTTTCAAAGTTTTTGCCTCTTTTTTCAAAGTTTGTCGCTTATTTGAATTTTTTGTCACTTTTGTCACCCTAGTGTTGCCTTCCTTCTTTCTACTGTGTTTTTTTTCGAAGTTTTTATTACTATTTTCGACCTATTCTTGTCTTACTTCCTTGTTCCTAGCCTCTTTTTCCAAGGTTTGTCTCCTTTTTCCATCAGCATTTGAATGTTTTCCAGGTCCATTGCTGTTGTTTAGTAAATCTATCCCTGACATCGCTGTATTCTTCCTCTTTATAGATTTCTTTTCGAACAAAAATTATTCGTGCTGGTTAGGGGGTACATGGCTTAAAAACACTGTTCAAAGGGGGGACATTATTGAAAAAAGCTTGAGAACCACTGATGTAGGCTATATCACTGTCGTTTTTTTTGGATGTTGTCTTGCAGTGTTTTGCTAAATTCTTGTCAAAGCGTCAGCTAGTTGTGGCGACCTCTAGCTCACCCAGTAAGAGTGTGCGCCGCGTGTAGGCTGAGTCCTTTGCAGCGGCTCGGGTTTGAATCCGACCTGCGCCCCTATGCTGCGTGTCATCCCCCAGCTCTCTCCCAAATCATCTTTAAAAGAAAAAAAAACGTTAGCTAGCTAATGTTTGTTTACATTACTTGCATTAGCACATAACTTCAGCCAGGACATGCATGAAAGCCAAGATTGGGTTGGGTAGGGGGACCCAACCCCCCCCCAATGTTCACTTCATGCTTACGGGCTTGGCTTCACCAATAGTCTGGATCAACGGAAGTACATTTCCAGCTAAAAACATAAAGCACATTACGTCAGGTAATGTGCTTTATGTTACCTGGTTACAGGTACAGGTAAGTTAAAGTCACATGTGTGTGGAACACAGCTAAGCTACCTAGCTAGCGAGCGAGGTGACGTACAGTATATTGTGCGAGACAAGACATGTAGTTCACTGAGTGGTTTCACACAAAAACTAAGCAGTACTACGACAAACCGAGACTTCTTCACTTGCAACATTATCTTTTAAAGTGACAAACACGGTATGTGTAATTCATGGATCAATTCAAATGGGAACAAAGAATAATTAGTCTCTCCCCGTTACCACCGTACAGATTTTTTTCCGAAGAAAGGTCCCATGGTGGTCAACCGGAAGGTGAGGGACTTCACCTGTCTCTTTAATGCACATATCCTCAAAAGATGGTTCGTTTACGCGTGTGGAGAGACAGAAGTGGTCAGTCTTGAACTGATTACAGCAGGAGTTTGATTCCTCTCATCTCTCTAGCTGGCTATAATTTCAGTTTGATACAAACAGCACGTACACACACGCATACACACACGCACGCACACAAGCACACACACACACACACACACACACACACACACACACACACACACACACACACACACACACATGTACCTTTGCTTCTTCCAAAACTGTTTCTGGGAAGGACGAAGTAGCGTCCGCGAACTCAACATTTGGCAACACAACACTGAAATCAATAACAGACCGATCGTCAACAGGGTGGTCCAGCACCCCTTGTCATCACACACACACACACACACACACACACACACACACACACACACACACACACACACACACACACACACACACACACACACACACACACACACACACACACACACACACACACACACTGTCCAGTTTACCTCTCAATGTCTAGGATTAAAGTGTGTTTGACAGGAGGGCCAAATTACACCACTATTGTCTTTCTTGGCATCTCCATCCCATAGTAATATTATGACACTTTATCAAAACACTGCAACACACACACACACACACACACACACACACACGCACCTGCAGACAAATACGTACATATTGCATACACAGATGCTGAGGCTGAAGGTCAGTTCGTATACACTGAACATTTTATTCATTCCCAACGTTTGAGTTGATTCTCATCAACTGCAGCTGATCAGTTCTTGTGAAATAAGACAACTGTTGTTCAGCTGCCTGTGTCTGCACAGAACTAAAACATGCCTGTGCTACGGGATATATGATATTAAAAGTATTGGACATGGGTCTATTGGCAGCCCAGAATACGCATCCGAACAGGTTCTCCCAGAGGCGGAGTGGCAATCGGGAGAGTCAAGACTTTTCCCGGTGGGCCGGTAGCATTTCGAGGCCCGTGGCCGGGCTGTGTATTTAAAAAAGCCACAAAAACATCTAGAAAAATTGTTGAAAAGAAACTTTAAAAAAAAAAAGCATCAAAAGGCGAAAGAAAAACACTCAAAAGAGGCGTCAAAAACATAAAAAATTATCCCCAAAAACTTGAAAAAGGTGTCGAAATATTTGTCTTGACAAAAAAGCTGCAAAAACACTAAGAAAGCACCACAAATGATGGGAAAAACGCGACACAAGGAACAAAAATTTTATCAGGCGTAATCTATTGTCCCCCATAAATTAGGCCAATGGCTGTAGACATCTGTAGACAACTGTTTCCATCCAAACGTGGCTAGTCAACAGAAGTGGTTGCAATCTGCTTCTGCAATAATCTCACACAAAGCAAAGAGACGAAACTCTGAAACTCAAATCACATGTTGTGGACATAAAAAATGTTAAAAATTACACGTCTCTGTCCAAGAGTGTGGCTATGATTTCAGCCCATGAGGGGGGACACAGTGAGGCAAAACAAAGTTCTTGTGCAGGAAAAAAAAAACTTTACTGTAAGTTTAAAAGAAAAAAGGTATGACTCAACTTTAGATTTTCAGATTAGAGTCACAGAGGAGGCAGACATGTTTTTAAATCCTTCCTCCAAATGTTAAAGCATGTCACAGTTGACCAAAAATGAGTCCCATTCATTTAGGATTGGTCACAGTTACAAATCTGCTGAAGTTTGAATGAGTTTTGCCAGAGAAAGCCAAATTACGCACTCCTCTTTTGCATGGTCATTCGTGCCAAAGAGCGCTCACAGAGTCAAATGCAAAAACGAAAAGAAAACAAAGGAATGATCCGGGAACCCAACCACCCCCTCCCCCCAAGGCAGAGGTCATTACTCAATGGATATGGATCTTCCAGTTGAAACGTTATCATCATCTTCATCACAGCACCAACAAGTCCTGTTTATGTAACTTATAAAACCTTTATCGAGAGTCTTTTAACTTTTTCATTTTTGTGCAGGTTTAACGGTTTGTCTGTTAAGGACATTATTAAAGGACAAATCTGGCGCAAAATGAACCTAGAGGTTTATAACACATGGGTACCGAGTCGACTGTTCTCTGGGATGTTTTCATGCTAATCGAATGTGACAAGTTTTAGCCCAAACTGCTAATTAGCTTATAAAGCTAGTCTTCAGGGCACGGGTAAAGTAAAAAGAAATCTCTATTTCTACACCACTAACAAGGCTCAAAACAGCACCACACTTCCACGGTAGCATAATGAAGGTCCCTCATGTAAACCGAAGCATTGAGAACTTTGTAAGTGTACAGACAGTTTATTAAAAAGATAGTTTATAAATACAGTAGCGTTCTCGTATACAGGCGGGCGCCATCTTGGGAAAACATGACCAGTCAAACGAGGAACGCCGTGCAACAAGTAACCAGTAACATAGCTCAAGCACAGCGTTCGTCGTAACCCCTAGGTTTATTTTGCGCCGGATTTGTCCTTTACGGTCTGCTCCAAGATCACTCCAGCAGAAAGACCTTAGCTCTCTGTGGAAGGTGGGAGTGGTACAGAAAGCTGATAAAATATTAAACTCAACCTGACCATGCACTTTTTTGTGATTTTTTTAGTTATGCGATCAGGTCGGCGCTATTATGTTCCTGCACGGAAAACAAATCGGAATGCAAATTCTTTCATTCCTTCAGCCATTAGGCATGGATGAGATAGACTGTAAAAATGAATTGCCCTTTGGGGATTAACCATAGACTGTTAATATTAATAGACAGAGCATGTGTGACATCACCCATTGGTTTGTGGAGATCTGCTATCTGTCGTCGAGTTTGCCGTTACGGGCGCAGCCATCCTGGTTGTGGATGTGACGATTTTAGACGAGAGGGAGGAGTGAGGGAGGAGCTGCTTACACTCTATGTTATGTTACACACTTTCACTGGCAATCACATCATAGCCACGCTCTAAAACACCCCCTGCTTTATCGCCAATTTTAAAATCAACGAGACCATAATTCAAAAAATGAACATCATTCTGTGTTGCAGAAGACTTAAAACTAGCGATTGAGACCATAAAGTCATTATGAAAATGTTTAATGAGGTAATAAATCAAGTGAGAAATGGGTCACTTTTTCATAGACTTTCACAGAAACCGACCTCCTTTTGCAACCGCACGTGTCGCCCCCTGCTGGAATTCATATAGAAAGCAGGTTTACGGAGTCTCCCCCTGCTGGAATTCAGGTAGAATGCAGGTTTAAAGAGTCTCCCCCTGCTGGAATTCAGATAGAATGCAGGTTTAAAGAGTCTCCCCCTGCTGGAATTCAGGTAGAATGCAGGTTTAAAGAGTCTCCCCCTGCTGGAATTCAGGTAGAATGCAGGTTTAAGGAGTCACCCCCTGCTGGAATTCAGATAGAATGCAGGTTTAAGGAGTCTCCCCCTGCTGGAATTCATATAGAAAGCAGGTTTAAGGAGTCTCCCCTGCTGGAATTCATATAGAAAGCAGGTTTACGGAGTCTCCCCCTGCTGGAATTCATGTAGAATGCAGGTTTAAAGAGTCTCCCCCTGCTGGAATTCAGATAGAATGCAGGTTTAAGGAGTCACCCCCTGCTGGAATTCAGGTAGAATGCAGGTTTAAGGAGTCTCCCCCTGCTGGAATTCAGATAGAATGCAGGTTTAAGGAGTCTCCCCCTGCTGGAATTCAGATAGAATGCAGGTTTAAGGAGTCTCCCCCTGCTGGAATTCAGGTAGAATGCAGGTTTAAGGAGTCTCCCCCTGCTGGAATTCAGGTAGAATGCAGGTTTAAGGAGTCTCCCCCTGCTGGAATTCAGATAGAATGCAGGTTTAAGGAGTCTCCCCTGCTGGAATTCAGATAGAATGCAGGTTTAAAGAGTCTCCCCTGCTGGAATTCAGGTAGAATGCAGGTTTAAAGAGTCTCCCCCTGCTGGAATTCAGGTAGAATGCAGGTTTAAGAAGTCTCCCCTGCTGGAATTCAGGTAGAATGCAGGTTTAAGAAGTCTCCCCCTGGAATTCAGGTAGAATGCAGGTTTAAGGAGTCTCCCCGCTGCGAATTCAGATAGAATGCAGGTTTAAAGAGTCTCCCCTGCTGGAATTCAGGTAGAATGCAGGTTTAAGGAGTCTCCCCTGCTGGAATTTAGATAGAATGCAGGTTTAAGGAGTCTCCCCCTGCTGGAATTCAGATAGAATGCAGGTTTAAAGAGTCTCCCCCTGCTGGAATTCAGATAGAATGCAGGTTTAAGAAGTCTCCCCCTGCTGGAATTCAGGTAGAATGCAGGTTTAAGGAGTCTCCCCCTGCTGGAATTCAGATAGAATGCAGGTTTAAGGAGTCTCCCCTGCTGGAATTCAGATAGAATGCAGGTTTAAGGAGTCTCCCCCGCGGGTATAGAATGCAGGTTTAAGGATCTCCCCTGCTAAATTCAGATAGAATGCAGGTTTAAAGAGTCTCCCCCTGCTGGAATTCAGATAGAATGCAGGTTTAAGGAGTCTCCCCCTGCTGGAATTCATGTAGAATGCAGGTTTAAGGAGTCTCCCCCTGCTGGAATTCAGATAGAATGCAGGTTTAAGGAGTCTCCCCCTGCTGGAATTCAGGTAGAATGCAGGTTTAAGGAGTCTCCCCCTGCTGGAATTCAGATAGAATGCAGGTTTAAGGAGTCTCCCCCTGCTGGAATTCAGGTAGAATGCAGGTTTAAGGAGTCTCCCCCTGCTGGAATTCAGATAGAATGCAGGTTTAAGGAGTCTCCCCCTGCTGGAATTCAGGTAGAATGCAGGTTTGAGGAGTCTCCCCCTGCTGGAATTCAGATAGATGCAGGTTTAAGGAGTCTCCCCCTGCAGGTTTAAGTCACTTTCACACTACGCTGAACCGGATGCGTTGTCCATTAATATTAACAGTCTACGGGATTAATAACATTTTCTGTATGTGTATCTGTTCCTCCCCTCTAATACGACCCACATGAGCGGTTCATAAATTAGCGTCCCTGGTGGTGGCGGAAACACGTCCTCATATCCAGGGTGCGATTTGTGAAGAAAGCAGGGGGGTGGGGGGATGTTTTTTGATCATGCACAACAAAAGAAAAACATGCAAAAATGAAATCCTTCTTCCAATACCACCATGGACATAGAGCCACTAGGCCAGCCATGCCAAAACACTTATTAACGAACTAATAAAATGAATCTCAGAATGAACCAGCACAACGTGATGGAATAAAACGAGAGCAGAGTTCACTTCCTGGCGAAAACAAAAGACTTCCACCCAGGAAACGCTCAGTCGGAGTGTTTTGAAACGTTGTTTTGCAGCAGTTGCTGGTTGTATTTAGCCGCTACAGAGCTCCGGGACGCCTGCTACCAGCGTCAGTTGTTTAGCCGCCAATAGGTGACTGTGAGCCGGGTACAGGCACCGCCAGATGACGGGGCTTTCAGGGGCCATGGTGGCGGAGTTTAGCCAGAAAAAGTGAGCGTCATGCAGTTATGACAGTTAAGTTTAGGCACCAGAACGACTCGTTAAGTTTAGGAAAAAGATGGTGGATTGGGTTAAAACACTCCCGAGGAACGAGCAAGTGTTTCCTGGGTGAAAATATTTAGCCGTGAAGTGAACTCCGATGGTGTTTTCCAGTTTTCCATAAATAAGTGTTTTGGCATGGCTGGCTGAGTGGCTCTATATCCATGGTGTTGCAATTGTTGCATTCTTTGTTTTGCTGTGAAGTATTTTATTGAATGTTCTTTGCGAGTTTTTCTTACTCCAATATTAATCCAGATGCTTTTTTTTTAAAAGTTTTTTGGGCATTTCTGCTTTTATTGGATAGGAAAACAGAGAGATATGAAAGGGGAGAGAGAGGGGGGAAGACATGCAGGAAAACGTCACAGGTGGGATTCAAACCCTGGACCTTCTGCGTCAAGAAATAAACCTCTGCATATGTGCACCCGCTCTACCAACTGAGCTAACCAGCCACATCCAGATGGTTTTTATTGTCTTTCTGTAACCCTGAAGCACTTTTTAAGACTGTTTTTGCAACATAAATGAAGTTTTACTTTACTTTAATATTTGTTGGGACAATGAAAAACAGGACATATTGGAAACCTGACTTAATATACTCAGATACTCTTCGTCTTTTTGTTCTGCTGCCGAGAAAGAGAAAAGAAATAGAAACAGAAACAGAGAGGCATTTCTGTGGCAACCGATGGCGCACAAACTCATTTCATCTTACTCTTAAAACCAAAGAATGCTGCTGCGAGCCTCTGTTTTGAATTGTTCCGCTTGTGTGTTCATTGGAAACAAATGCCTGTGTTTTGTTTGGGTGAAAGTCAAGGGGTCATATTCAGTAGGAATCAACAACAGAGAACGTTCCAAAACCCCGGACGGGCGATCCAACGTTACTTGGGAGGCGGAGAAGTGATGAGCATTTTGTGCTCAGGACTTCTGAATATAAGTGAATGTGACAATGGATAATCAACATGCCTGTAACTCCACACTAAAAATCTGCTTTTAACTCCACTTAAGCAAATAAATCTGTTGATGTGACATGAAATCTCTGAATATGCAATCCTAAAGTTTCACCGTGGCAATGTTCTGAGTTAAATTTAATTTGAAAAGGATTCGTCCAGTGACAATGAATTGACATGACATTTGTTCAGACATTCGTGTTCTCCAGAGGAGAAACCCGAACGACTTTGGTGACTTTTCATCTAGTGCGACCCGTACTCATAAACAGGTTCGTATATGATGTTGTACGAAAAGTTATGCACACCAATTTGTAGGGTATCGAACGAAATCAGGCGAGGTGATACCGAGCTGTGGCGGTTGAGTTAAGCTGAGAAAAAGTGAGTGTCATGCAGCGACGACAGGCACCAAAACGACGTTAAGTTTAGGGAAATTATTATGGTTTGGGTTAAAACACTGGCCTCCTTAAGTAGTACTCCCGGGACATGAACACCTGTTTCCTGGGTGAAAGTCTTGTGTTTTCTCCTTAACTTCTTCAGGACATGAACACCTGTTTCTTGGGTGAAAGTCTTGTGTTTTCTCCTTAACTTCTTCAGGACATGAACACCTGTTTCCTGGGTGAAAGTCTTGTGTTTTCTCCTTACCTTCTTCAGGACATGAACACCTGTATCCTGGGTGAAAGTCTTGTGTTTTCTCCTTAACTTCTTCCGGGACATGAACACTGCCACGCTGTGTTTTAGGAGCCAAACATCCCCCCTTACCTCCTCCCTACGAGGATCTTCACGCTCTTATGCAGCAGCAGTCAATGTGCTGCATTTATCTCTGGTAAACACAAGATTTAAAGTTGTTTTCATATCATTCCTTGTGGAGAAACTCGGTTTTACAAATCTGTCTATTAGGTCAGAGGCAGGTGTTAGCTGACTAAGAATATCCTTAGTCGAAGACAGCCCTACATTTTGTTTAAGTGAATTTCTTGACAACTATTGAATGGATTGCCATGACAATTGTTGCAAACATTCTTTGTGCCCAAAGTGTGAATTTTAACGACTTCAGTGATTCCTGACTCAAACGTGTAGTGCCACCTGCAGGCCAAAGTTTTCACTTACTCTACTCTACTGTGAAATATTTCAACATCTTCTGGAGCCATTGGAACAACATTTGGTACAGACAGTCGTGGTCCCCAGAGGATGCATCCCAAAGACTGGTGATCCCCATAAACGTTATACAGTGTTTTCCATAGGTTTGTGGAAGACTTAAATGCACATATTTAGCGGGGAGTTTAGGGCTCCACCCTCAAGAAAATGTTATGTTTTCTGGTTGAGGTTGACATTTCGAAGTGAAATATCTCAACAACTGTTGGAAGGATTGCCACAACATTTTGTACAGACATTCATGTTCCCCTCAGGATGAATTGTAATAATGTAATGTAAACAAGCTTTGAAAAGTTTCAGGGGTCGTTTTCCACCAGGAAACTATTTACTACTGTGAATAAAAACCTTTCCCCCATTTTTGTATCTTTTCCTGTCTTAATTGCTCCCTTGTCATCATAACTTTGCCTTCTGCCTTATCGCTCTCTCACCTTTCTTTCTGTCTGTCGTACTCTCATCCTCCTTCACCCCCCCCCCCCCCCCCCTTTTTCTCCCAGGTGAAAGAGCTCCTTTCTTTGGGCATCTCTCGTGCAGCTGCTGCCTCCAGTTAACACCTCAGGGTGCTAGGGGCTCTCGTGGCTCCAGCACCTCCAAACAAAGACAGCGGTTATGTGTTGGCTCAGGCTTTATGTAACCTGGCAGCAGGTTAGAGAGTCTTCCCCATAACCAAAACATCACAGGTTCAATCCTTGCGGCAGTGGCGAGTGTGTTTACGCGAGAATGTCAACATGCCCGCTGACTGTACTGCTGTATACCATAACTTCTGTTACATGTGCAATATGTACTATTTGAATTACTCATTACCACCTTTAATTTGGACGCGTTATTGTTATTATCCAAAACTAACAGCGCTGCAAGTGGCTGAAAAGACAGGCAACCTCCACCAGCCACCGCAATACAATCCATTTTGTTATTTTACTTTTACTTTGCAAAAGTGTTAGTAGTCATTTTGCGTCTCTTTGTAGATGTTTTATCTCTTTGTAGTTGTGTTGTCTCTTTGTAGATGTTTTATCTCTTTGTAGTTGTGTTGTCTCTTTGTAGATGGGTTGTCTCTTTGTAGTTGTGTTGTTTCTTTGTAGATGGGTTGTCTCTTTGTAGTTGTGTTGTCTCTTTGTAGATGGGTTGTCTCTTTGTAGTTATGTTGTCTCTTTGTAGTTGTGTTGTTTCTTTGTAGTTGTGTTGTCTCTTTGTATTTGCGTTGTCTCTTTGTAGTTGTGTTGTCTCTTTGTATTTGTGTTATTTCTTTGTAGTTGTGTTGTCTCTTTGTAGTTGTGTTGTCTCTTTGTAGTTGTGTTGTCTCTTTGTAGTTGTGTTGTCTCTTTGTATTTGTGTTATTTCTTTGTAGTTGTGTTGTCTCTTTGTAGTTGTGTTGTTTCTTTATAGTTGTGTTGTGTCATTGTAGATGTTTTCCATCTATTTTTAGTTGTTTTGTCTCTTTGTAGTTGTGTTGTCTCTTTGTAGTTGTTTTGTCTCTTTGTTGTTGTGTTGTCTCTTTGTAGTTGTGTTGTCTCTTTGTAGATGTGTTGTTTCTTTGTAGATGTTTTACATCTCTTTGTAGATGTTTTGCATCTGTTTGTATTTTTGTTGTCTCTTTGTAGTTGTGTTGTCTCTTTGTAGTTGTGTTGTCTCTTTGTAGATGTTTTACATCTCTTTGTAGATGTTTTGTCTCTATGTAGTAATTTTACGTCTGTTTGTGGATGTTTTTCATCTCTTTGAAATTGGTTTACGTCTCTTTGTAGATGGTTTGCATCTCTTTCCTTGTGCGTTGTTTTGGGGACCCATGCAACCATCAGGGTTTAAGGATAAAATTTCTTCGGATATTCCGCCGGACGTCCGTCACCTTCCTCTTCCTTTGGCGTTCTAAACTCCGGTGGATTTGTGAGGACTATGGTTAACTGCTCCTCAGATCTCTGCAGGGTAAATCCAGACAGCTAGCTAGACTATCTGTCCAATCAGAGTTGACAGCAGTGACGAAAACTACTTTTGAACGTACACACGTTCCACCAAAACCAGCTCCTTCCCAAGGCTATTTAGCAGAGGCACCGTGACTTCTTCCGGCACTTAGCACTACCTAAGGCGATTGTGATTGGTTTAAAGAAATGCCAATAAACCAGAGCATATTTTTCTCCTATCCAGGAATGCTGTGTGGACTACCCAGGCCTTCCTCTGCAGCAATGTGGAGGAAGGTCTGGCAGTGCGACACTAAGGTTATAATAATAATAACTTGGTCAAGGTTAGAGAATAGTTAAAAGAAAGTTAAGTTTAAAAAAGAGTCAGCTGCAAACAGGAAACAAACTCTGCGTTGTTACAGTTTGACGTTTTGTTGACTCATCTATTCACCACTGATGCTATTAAGTTGAATCTTCATACTTTGTTTCACTGACTAGTTGTTGTCATTTCTGTACACTCCTCTGCGAGTTACTCTTGTTGTCTTGGCTCCTCTGTCGTCATGGTGAGGGCAAAGGGTGACTGGCAATGACTGATGACCAGGAAGTAGATCCGACTGTGTTTGCAAGCAGGTGTAAGGCATCATCATGGTCTGTGGAGGAATGGCACGGCAAACATAAACCTGAACATCTGTCTGCAAGAACGGTATGTGTGTGTGTGTGTGTGTGTGTGTGTGTGTGTGTGTGTGTGTATATATGTATCTGTGTGTGTGTATGTGCGTTTGTTTGGCAGCGCGATGACGGCGTGTTTTTGGCAAGGTGGCTTAGCAACAATCAGGTAAAATGCCCCATTATAAGCATTCCTTAGTTCTGAGTCCTTAGAAGTTGTTTATCCAGTCACAGACATTAGCACAATGCGGTCCAGCGTGGATAAATTTAGCCTAAGACTCAACAACCATTTTAGACCCATTGTTATTGGAACGTCTGTGGAGAGACTCTAAATTGATACATCCACTGTGGGAAACAAATTGTTGGCATCAAAGGGGCAACACATTACAGTCAATGCAGAGAGTCATTCTAAAACCTTCAGTTCAGAGGATAAAATTGTCTTTACGTGCCTAATTGCTTTCAGAGTCATGTGGGCTGGAACCTATCAGAGCGGTGGTTCAAACAGAAGATGAACCACGCTGGGCAGGTTGCAGGTTTGCCAAAGGATAACACCGAGAACATCTGTACTGCCGAGTCTCCAGCCCACCTGAAACTCACATAAACAAACCTAAATGGCTTCATCTGTGTCAGAGCTGGAAATATTCTATTCAAATAAAGAGTACTACCACTTTGATGAACTTTAACTTAAGTGCAAGTGAAATCACTGGTATGAAAAAAAACTTCTCAAGTAGACATTTTAAATAAAAGCATAGCAGCAACAGATAAACATTCACTGACATTTATGGACTGAATTGGATTTAGATTTCTGTTTTGTATGTTAATACTGTTGGTTTGGTTGAGAAGTGTCTCTCCTCTTTTCTTTTGTCTTGTTTTCCTTTTGGTGTTTGTCTTTGTCTTGAGAGGTCAGCCTGTTGGCCTCTGGGGACGATTCCCCTGCTGACAATATTCATTTGTTTTACCCCACTACTCCTGTGCCTGGAACTTCCCGAATTAGGCCGGACGCCGAAACACGTTTTTTTCATCTGAGTCAGTTAGAATGTGCCAAATGCAGTAAACGCATTTTATATATATTTTTCTTAAAGATGAGTGCCTTGGTATCTTCCTTGATGTCTATTGGATTTGTTCATGCCCCCTACCAAAGAGCACCACCTGTTTATCACTAATATAAGTTCTAAGAAGCTCTCCAACCTTTCCGTTCTTCATTACATGTAAAAATACAAGTATATTGTTACTGTTTCTGCACTACAATGGCACTGTTAATGCACTGCACATAGCTGTACATAGCTGTACATATCTGTCTATATGGTTCATACTGAATATCCATATTTGTTATAATGTTTTTCTTATAATATATTCTGTTAATACACTGCATATATCTATATTATTCTTACTACTATCATAATGTTACTGCTACTACATTGCACATATATGTACATGTTGTTCATACATTGTTCATATTACATAGCCATATTTATTCTGCTCTCATAAGGTAATACTAATACACTGCACATATTTATATTTAATCTGTATTACTCTAAACCACCTTCTGTAAACCAACTGTACACTACTGTCTACACTGCACTATATTTCATTGTCCTGTCTATGCAGCACCTGTCTATACTTTGTATATCACATTGCACTTTTCTGCTTTTTTTGCACTTCTGGTTGGACGCAAACTGCATTCCGTTGTCTTTATACTTGTACTCTGCACAATGACAATAAAGTTGAATCTAATCTAAAAAAAAGTACAAGTTGCTTAGTTTCAGTCTTTTGTACTGTAACTGTGTTAACCATTGAGTTGTTGTGCCTTAGTGTGGGAAAAAACGAGATCCTGGAAAAGAGCTCCAACCCTGGGCTGGGCCTTTCATCCGCCCCGTAGCCAACTGGCAACGCCAAAGAATCTGTGTTGCCCTGCAGGGTCACAATCCTCGAATATAGTAGAATATAGAGACATGAGGTTGGGGAATTGCAGAAAGCTGGAGTTCATCAACTCTTACACTTTATGTCCCTTTGAGCACATCTGTGGTTCTTTAACAGAGGCCGCCACAACCACAGAGACAGGTCGGTGTGGCTGTATTTCGTACCAATCATACCATTCTCTTTCTCTTTGCTTTCACACGATATTCTCCAATTTGTCTGTTTACACCAGCTGTAGTCTATATCGACGACGTTCCATTTCCTGGATTGTTCAGGTGTTGCCAGAAATACCGCCGTATGTCCCTCATTTTCGGCTGGAAGTCCCGTCCCCTTCCTCTTCCTTTGTGTTGGCGTTCTAACCTCCGTGGATTTATGAGGACTATGGTTAACTGCTCCTCAGATCTCTGCAGGGTAAATCCAGACAGCTAGCTAGACTATCTGTCCAATCTGAGTTGTCTGTTACACGACTAAAACTACTTTTGAACGTACACACGTTCCACCAAAACAAGTTCCTTCCCGAGGCTATTTTGCAGAGGCACCGTGGCTCCATTCCAACCCGGTCTCACGGCAGTTCGTGTAAATGTCCACGTTATTCTTAATCTATTGATACGTGTTCACGGAGACGTTTTTCTCGTTTTTTACGTGTAACTGTCACGTTATTTTTTACGTCTAACTGTCACGTTATTTTTTACGTGTAACTGTCAAGTTATTTTTTACGTGTAAATGTCACATTATTTTCTCGGGGAAAGGACGCCGGGAGGCGGCCGAAAAGGTCGCTCCATAAGCCGGGAGGCGCCCGCGAGACGGCCTGCTGGGGACCCGCCAGGAGGCGGCCGAAAAGGACGCTCCATAAGCTGGGAGGTGCCTGCGAGACGGCCCGCTGGGGACGCCCCACAATAACGGGATGGCGGAGGTTGGGTTTAGGAAAAAACTTACGGGGAAGGGAAACCTCGAACGCCGGAGAAAAGGCCTTTAAACGCCGCGAGAAAGGGCCTTTAAACGCCGGGAAAGGCTAAGCGCACCGGAGAAAGGGCGCTTAAACGCCAGGACAACGCCACAGTAACCACGTGGGACAAAACGCCACACGCAGGGACGCCATCCCCGGGAAACAAAGCGCGGACATAAGCGGACCGCGATCCCCGCTCGCCCGGGTGAAAGTCCTGTGTTGTTTGACCCATCCACCACCCCGACCAACCTCCCTACGCGGATTTTCGGCTTTTTATATTACTCCCTACAATTTCGTTCTGTGGCCACGAAATATGCTTCCCATTGAAATACATTACTTCACATTTTCGTGTTGTCCACCACGTAAAAAACATTTACACGAACTTCCATGAGACCGGGCTGTCCATTCAGATGATTGAATAAGATAGGGTCTCCAAACTTACCTCAATTATCAACAATTGTCTCCTGCTAGTTGTACTACAGCACTTACCTTTTAAAAATTTAATTAAATGAAGGGGGGGTGTTTGGCTCGATGTTATGGTGCAAAGAAACCTCGGGTGAAATGACTCCAAACCATCCTTTTAAGGAAATGCCAATAAACCAGAGCACGTTTTTTCTCCCATCCTGGCATGCTGTGTGGACTCGCCAGACCTTCCTCCGCAGCGCTGTGGAGGAAGGTCTGGCAATGCGAGGCTAATTTTGTACCAATCGTACAGTTCTCTTTCTCTTTACTGTCACACTTGTTCACTTGTTTCGATCAGGAGCGGAGAGTCAGCGTGTCGTTTCCCATGGTGTCTGCTGTTTTCACTTAACTTATCAAGTCTATTGAAAACATGGTTCTGTTTCCCATTGTGTACACAGACACAAACACGTACACACAAACAAGTGCTCGGATATGAATACATGTGTTTGGTGCAAACAAACAGGCTGTCGCTCTCAGCCCTTCTCTCATCTCATGTGTCTCTGTACTGACAAATAATAACCATCAATCAAACCTCCCTTGCCACAAATCATGTTAGAAAAGCCTCTTTCTCAGCCTTTTGCAGAACATGGGGGCAAGGCGGGGTGAGGCGAGTGAGGCTTCAGAACCGAACATTTCGAGGAAAACTCTGCTTTGAAGGAAATTGCCTTGGAGAGAACCGATATTTTCTTATTCTGGCGGCGGCTGTGTTTGCCCAGCACCTTGCAGAGAGAAGAACACTGTTTTCTTTATGACGAGAAACGGGTAAAAAAATGTCAGCGAGATTCGGGATCGCTAGGAGGGCCCCTCCGCTCTCTCCAGAGGAAGAAGAAGAAAGAGGAAGGAAGAGAAAGGGAGAGGAGAAGAGAGGAACAAAAAGAACTAAGAAGCCAGAGGAGAAAAGAGAAGTAGAGAAAGATTTAAATTTATTTGAGAGTCAGCAGTGGGGTTTCCATCAACATATTTTTAGTACCGCATTAGAAAATGTTGACGGAAACGGCAAAATTCGGAACAAAATCGTCAAATTCGCAAAAAAGGTTTTTACACTCGCTTGAGGTGGTTTTTGCCTTTTTTTGAAAAAGAGTTCATGCACAAAATGGGAGATGGAAACAGCTTTGCCGAATAAGATGTGACGTAGCGAACATGTAAGTCACATGACTATAGCCCCGGTATCCACCAGATGGGGGAAAGATCGGGATACGGGTCCGATCAGCGGCGTACACTCGTGGCACGTGCGTGGTGGAGTTGTGGTGCACTATAGCCTGTGTCTCTGCCACGTCGGGTATATTGATGAATTGGTTCAACAGCTTGAATCGTATGGCCCTGCACACCATGGCACACACGGTGCAAAAGAATCGCTCATTGTCTGTGTTCATGTTCACTTCGAATCAACACACTTGAACCTGCCGCTAGTCTCCTAAAGAGGCGTGGACGTGGACAAACCCACGGGACACAGAGGCTGTGTCTCATTTGGCGTACTTCCGTCAGTACACTGCTAATGTGCACTGACCGCATACTGCCGTAATGCCCACTTTGGATGGTTAGTATTGTCCCAAAATGAGCACTTATGTTAAAACACTTACCGGAAATGACGAGCGGTCGGCTTGGCTCGCCGCCTCTCAAAATCTGACGAAAATCTCTTAAACTGACCTTTGTCGATCAAAACAACAACAAAATATTTTCAGAAACACGTTTCAGTGAACTATTTTTGTAAAATACGAGATTGTATTCTGAACGAGCAGCCATTATGCTCTGTTGTGAAATCCGGGAGAAGCCAGACCCACGTGACGTGTTCGTCCAATCAGCTGCCGGTCGACGTCCCTGGTCCCTTTCCGCTTCGTAGTCAAGATGGCGCCTGGTTAGTGCGTGTAGTGTCCATCGTTCCACACTGAACGTTTTGACAATTTTTATGGGGACATCCGGGTACTTTCAGTGCTCTGACTTTTTGCGTTATCTACACTATATACTTAAAACTAAGTGTTTGAAGTGTGCAAGTAGGCGGTTTGAGACACAGCCAGAGACAGGAAACTACTCTGAGTTTAGGTGTCTCTGTAATGGAAAAAAGCAGCACCTTCTCCCATCAAAAATCACAGATAAAAGCTTCTGAACCAAATACTACCCAAGCGGATATGTTTTAGCAGTAATATGACCTGAAATTGGGGAGAAATTAGATTACAGCTTTCCCAGACTTAGCATACAAACTGCAATAGCCTGCCTGGACCAATCATAGAAACCTGCGTTTTCTTCTACTCTCGGCTTGGCGTTCACAACAATAGGAAATCTGAGGTTTTAGCTCAAGGTGATTTCTTTGAAATACAGTTACCTTATTATTTGACGCTCTGGTCACGTTTAACAGGAAAATCCAACATTGTAACAATATAGATATGACAGAAAATACGGAAAAGCTTAATAGATAGGCGAAGTCCCTCCCCTTCCAGTGGACCGCCATGGGATCTTAATTCGGAAAAAAATATGACGGTGGTGAACGGGGAAAGACAAAGTATTTTTTTTATCCCATTTTAATTGAGTCATGAATTACACACATGATGTTCGTCAGTTTAAAAGAGCGTTTTGCAAGCCAAGAAGGTCTCAGTTTGTTGTTTAACTGTTGAAGTCTCATGGATGACGTCTCTCTGAAGCTACGATGTCTGTGTGTATCGTACCGGGATGTAACGTTAATCACAGGAGCAGAGGATCTCGCTGCTTCTCTGCTGATAAAACTTCATTGGATAAAACACATCAGGGGAGATAACGTTAAGCTAGCTAGCTAGCGAGAAAGCCGAGCATCAAGTGAGGGGACGTATTTCGTGAGAGGTGACAAGAGATGTAGTTCACACAAAACTAAGTGGTCGTACGTCAAACCTACAATAAATGAAGACTTTCAAGACTTGCAAAACTACCTTTTAAAACATCTTATGTGTAATTCATGGCTCAATTCAAATGAGATCAAAAAATTATTTGTCTCTTCCCGTTTTTCCTAAATAAGGTCCCACATGGTCCACCGGAAGGGGAGGGACTTTGCCACTCTATAGGTTCCCTCTCATTTTGCAGCCAGTGTGGTATTTCTGCAGAGGACTGTAGTGTATTTCTATTGTAGGATTTTATTGTGACAACAACACGAAAGGCTGTTGGCCAAGGACAAAGTGGCTTTGTTGGACTCTGAGCGCTGGAAAACACTCACATGGAACAGCTTTTGGGAAAAATGTAAATGTAATAATCAGTTTATTATTCAGTATCTCTAAATATCAAAAAACCCCGGGTTATAAAAGCAGTGAGGGAGAGCAGGTGAAACATTGTGTTTACCCCACAAATTGAACTCATTACTTCTCTCTGACCATGATGCTGGAGGTCTGATTTCAACAATACAACCCTATGTTACAGAAGTAGGGGGTAACAGAAAGGGAAGGTTGTCGACATGAGAGGGATAAAGCAGCCTTTGTTGGGGAAAGCTCTGAGGAACAGCGGCTGCAGGCTGCAAGGTTCAGATGAACAGATAAAAACACTTATCCTGCACTTTAACAGTTACCCTCTGATGGGTGGGCGGAGGGCCGAGGTCTCACAGCCATTTCACTTTACTGTTTGAGGCGCAGGGTCGCTGCTGCGCACTCTGGAAAGTTAAAGGTTCATCGCAGGTTCTCCAGAGGTCCAAATGGAGCCAATGAAACGGCTAGAGGCTATGCCAATACCTGCATGCGTGTGTGTGAGACCTATCGCCACAGCTCTCTCTACGTCGTGCACAAGTTAAAGGAGCTCAAGGAACAACATTTCACTGGAACGTTTTACATTTGGTTAACATTGTTAAGGCCTATAGTTAGTTAGTTAGTTCTGTGTGGTGTAACCAGACCTTGGCTACACCACAGATGCATTCTGGGATAGTAGAAACAATCCTGATGTCACTACCCGCGCGTGGTCAGATTTAAACGGTTTACAGCATAATGCCAAGGGATCTGGATCCGGCTGCAAGCAAGGTTGGGCGCGTCTGTGCGTCTGTGTCATACTGAAATTTGTGATATCCATAAAATAAAACGTGATGCCTTACGCTAAATAGTAAATTACTGCTATGTAATGTACCTCATCTCATTATTCTGTGGCTACCAGCAAAATATTGTCGCAAAGTGACGCATGCGCAACTCACATCTGCACTCGACTCACATCGGGTAGTGACACCGACTACATGGATAAGCATGGCCATCTGTACGTCATGCACAAGTTTAAGGAGCTCATGGAACAACATTTGCCTGGAATTGCACTTGTACTATTTACAGGACATAATGAAAAAATGGATTGATTGTTATGGTCAACATCAGCAGCTAAAATAAACGTACATTTGGCCTTGACCTGGTAATTGCCAATAGGCGATCAAATGACGAAAATTTAAGTGAATCAAGTCAAACAGAAATAAAAAGAAATCAATCAAACCAAATTCTCTCGGTCTTGATTTACGGGAATCTATAGAAGTATTTATTTTACATCCTACTGGTCACAAGTTACAAAAAGGCTTCCTAACTTGTCACTTGGTGGTGCTTTTGGTCCCATTTTTTTTTATTAAAATTAATTCAACATTATTGGGACCCAAGTTTGATGTCTTTAGCGCTTATAGTTTTTGAGATATTAGATAAGAAAGTCCAACATTATATATCTGTAAAATAACAGAAAAAGTTATGGCAGGTTGTTACCCAGACATTGTCTCATAATTAAAAAATGGAAATAATGTGTGTAGCTGCACTTAAAATACAGAACATCTTCTGTTAGGCCCAATACAATATCCCTCATACAAAGCTGCTCAGTTACTTAACTTTAGAAGAGATTTTACAATGTGGACTTCTTTAATGTCCACATTTTCTATTGCATGAAATCGCTTTTATTTGCAATTTCAAATACTGTGAAATATGTGGGCTCACTACTGCGTATCACGCATCACGCCGTTTTTGTGCATGTTCTGCAAAAACTGCAGATAGTTACACGCAAAAAGTTGATGGAAGAATAATAAGAAGTTAAAGGACTACAATGAGACTGAAGATGGAGGCAAACGAGAATAAGACTCAAAAAGAAAGGACACACGACTACACTTAAATGGAAAGACGTGGAAGGGAAGACCCTTCCAAAGTTATTATCAAATTTAGCAAACAATGTGTATTTTATGAGCTGCAGTCTGAAATGGAAAGTACCTGGTGGAGAATAAGGGAAACAACTGCTGTTCCTGTTTAAGTTTAAAAAAACAAAAAACATTTAGCGATAATCATCCTCTGGATGTCTGGTTATGACACACACACACGCACACTTTTACATCTGCAAGGCATCTTTTTGTCAAAGCTATGACTGGTTTCAAACGTGTGTATGAGTTAGTTTGAATGTACACAACATGTACATTGCTGTGATTTTTCTGTGTGTGCGTGTGTGTGTGTGTGTGTGTGTGCCCCAGTGTGTGCCCCAGTGTGCTGTGAAAGCCAACTGCAACAAGCAGAGCAGTTAATGTTGTTAAAAAGCCTTGGAAGTGACTCGGTTTCTTTGCTTAAACTCATTACAGACGCAGTGTGTGTGTGTGTGTGTGTGTGTGTGTGTGTGTGTGTGTATGTGTGCGTGCGTGTGTGTGTGTGTGTGTGTGTGTGTGTGCATGTGTGTGCCTGCGTGCGTGCGTCTGTGTGTGTGTGCGTGCGTGTGTGTGTGTGTGTGTGTGTGTGTGTGTGGGTTTGTGTGGGCGTGCGTGCGTGTGTGTGTCGGTGTGTGTTTGTGTGTGTGTGTGTGTGTGTGTGTGCGTGCGTGCGTCTGTCTGTCTGTGTGTGTGTGTGTGTCTGTCTGTGTGTGTGTGTGTGTGTGTGTGTGTGTGTGCGTGCATCTGTCTGTGTGTGTGTGTGTGTGTGTTGGATGTGTTTACTCATGTATGTAATTCTATTTTTTTCTAGTGTTTTTCTAAACACTGGAGGCCATAAATCAGATAATCTCACTATTAATAACAGACACGTTTGTTTGGGTTCACTTGAGACAAGTCGGTGGATTTATACTCACACAAAGTCATTCATAACTATCAGGAAAAGGCTTTTTTTTGTTGAGACTTTTGAAACCCTTTTCCCACAATTCCACCATCTTTCCCGGTGTTTCCTGAAGCCAGAGTTCATTCAGTGGAAACATCATTCACTCAAATCTGAGTTATTGTTGCCCGATTGGTTCTGCTTTTACATGGGCGGTATATACAGTTACAGATGGAGTCTGTGTGGACGCTGATGTAGCCACTGCAGAGCCTCAGTAGTTTCCTTTTACAGCCTGCTCATGTTGAACTTTTAGCCTTTTAGCTCTTTCCTGACATTAAGAGGGTTTAAAAAAAAAAAAAAAAAAAGGCATTTCAGTGCCAGAAAAAGATCTGCTGCCACTGTACGAAAACGCTAAAAGTTCAGGACGTTCATCAATATTTCGTTGACTGAGTTGAACTGTGAGGCTCGGGGGCACGCGGTCCCATTTCATGCAGGAAGTGACATAATTGTGTACATGGACTTTGGGGCCGTTTTTCTTCAGCCGCTAACGGGAGGGCATTGTTGAAAATGGCATAACTCCGTATTTACCCACTGGGCTTAGGTTTCATGCAAAGGGTCCACGTGCAATAAAAATTTAACAAAACATACCTGTACTCTGTTTGGGTCCCAATATGAGCAGTACCGGAGTTCATTTGACAGCTGATACGGCTGTAAAAACGCTCCCAGAGGAAGTGATTTTGTTTCTTTTTTTTTTTTTTGTTGCTCGCTCTCTCCTCGCTGAAATGCAGGAAGTCATCGTGTTGGTGCCACAGCGGTCTCATGTTTAATATTGTCCCCTGTTGCTGGCACTAAGGGCCGATCCCCAATGACATATTATTATAGATAGATTTATAGAGAATTTAGCACCATTAAAATAATGTGAATGAAAACTCTGCTGCCAGTCCTTTGTTTGAAAAGAAATCAATCCAGAAAAAATGTAATGTTAATGATATATCCTGTGTACTTCAGAGTACAAAATCTACAGTATGTACTTCAGTGGGCTATATACCTTCAACGCGTTCTCGTGAATGGGTTCGTACGATTTTGTTTACAAAACTTCTACACAATTCATATCAAATGATGGCAACTGCAGGCTGGTTATTTAAAGGAACACACCGACTTATTGGGACTTTGTCTTATTGTCTTATTGACCTCAAGTAATTTAAAAAAGTGACCGTTGACTTCTTGGGTTCTTTTGTTTGTTTGGCGCTCTCATACTTTGTCACCCGACTTACTCGTTTGCTCCCACAATAATTACAACGGCCACAGGTGGTCGCGGCCTCGCAAAAACGTAAATATGGGTCGCCATAAGCTCCTTGCACAATCGACCTATAAGTTCGTTTTTCTGGGTGAACCCGATCTGCTTCCTGTGTACTCTGTTGTATGTTTGTAGCTTCAGGCCCCGTTTACATGACATGTCCCTTCGTTTGTGCCCTTTGTTTACACTCAAACGGAGAATTTGCCTCTGAAAACGATTCTTTCTAAAAGCTCCGGCCAGAGTGGAGATTTTGGAAAACTTTGTTTGCACGTTTGCATGTAAACTGAGACAAACCGGAGACCAGTGAAGGATATTAAAGCACTTGTCCTGTGATGGTTGAGCGTTACTGAGCAGCCTCCAACTGAGCTTGAAGACGTAGATGTGACGTGATCAACCTGTCTGAAAGTGTGAAGTCTTCTGGTAGCTGTGCCGAGAGAAATCTCAATCATTCCCAATCTTACAGAGACGGAGAGCGTAGGTATATGTAAGGAGATAACATAGACACAGGCTAATTACTGATCACTAACATGCTAGTTAACATTAGTAATTAAACTTAAACAGCTAATGTCAGTTGAAACTGCCTGTGAGCTTCTCCTGTACTATACGGTAATTCCTCTACTGTGCGACAGTAAGTCTCGTGGTTATGACCCAATCGTTAGCCTATTGTTACAAAAGCGTCTGCTACGGAGCCATAACGTGAGGTATAAGGTAACGGAGCCTTTTATACATTGTCGTGTTTCTTTAGAACTAAACAATGGACAAATAGAGTCTTTAAACGCTTCAGATGTAAAGTTATTCGCTGTCAAAGTCACGTCAAAATGAATGGGAGTCAATGGGATGGGCGGAACGGCGGGTGATGGCTTGTTAGCATCAACGTGGCGCCATAGGAGCTACGCTTGCCAGACGCTTGCTTACCCCCTTGCTATTTTCAGGATTCTGATTGGCTAACGTGGGCTTGAGCTTCTCTGACAGCTGTGCACGATGTTATTTTTTTAAACGGAGATGTTAAAATGTCCGTTTATGAAAATAGCCGGCCACGTGTAAATGTAGCATCAGTTAACTTTCCAGAAAGCTCCGAAAAACCTTGCTGCTACCCAAAGGCTTTTAACGTTATATAACTCTGTTGGGTACTTTTGGGGAAGGGCTTCTTGACAAAAATAAATAAATAAAGAGAGCAATGAGTAAAGAAGATGCATACAATATGGTTTAAATTTAAAGCTGGAAAACATTATTATGGGATTATATTATCAGGAAATGGTCCCATTTCAGCTGAGAGAGACAAAAGAACTGCGGTTGAGTTACACAAACCAGAGATGGATTCCTTTAATGAGGCTAAAGGTCGAAGCTAACGAAGAGTGCATGTGGCTAGATGGGACCAGAGCACTGGCTTTCATTTCTTAATCCGTGTGTTTCATGTTACGCAACGAGGACAGAGAAGGAGTCTGGGAATAAAAAGTGCCATCGGGAGGCTTCTTTGTGTGTCTCTGCAAGTCTGTTGGCGTGAAATCAAATGTCTTATGAAAACTAAACGGGCTTCATGCAAAAACTCTTTCGCATGAACAGACGACTTCTGATGTGGCAGACGCTGTACGAGTTATTCAAGAGATGTGGCGTTCAAATGTTCTTAGTTTTTTACTTAAAGTGGCTATTTGTGAGTTATGTGTACAGGTATTTAATGTGTGTGTGTATGTTTGAGTGTGTGTGTGCGCGTGTACAGCAGTACATTTATGTATGTATTTAATGTAAGAATGTGTGTGTGTGTGTGTGTGTGTGTGTGTGTGTGTGCGTGTACAGTAGTACAGTTACATGTGTTTATTTAATGTAAGAATGTGTGTGTGTGTGTGTGTGTGTGTGTGTGTGTGTGTGTGTGTGTGTGTGTACAGTAGAACAGTTATGTGTGTTTATTTAATGTGTGTGTGTGTGTGTGTGTGTGTGTGTGTGTGTGTGTGTTGTGAGAGTGTGTGTGTTTGTGCGTGTACAGTAGTACAGTTATGTCTGTTTATTTAATGTAAGAATGTGTGTGTGTGTGTGTGTGTGTGTGTGTGTGTGTGTGTGTGTGTGTGTGGGTGCGTGTGCGTGTGTGTGAGTGTGTGTGCGTGTGTGTGTACAGTAGAACAGTTATGTGTGTTTATTTAATGTAAAAATGTGTGTGTGTGTGTGTGTGTGTGCGTGCGTGTGCGTGTACAGTTGTACAGGAGTACAGTTATGTGTGCATGTATTTAATGTAAGAATGTGTTTGTGTGTGTGTGTCTTACTGTCTGTGTGTGTGTGTGTGCATGTGCGTGTACAGTAGTACAGTTATGTGTGCATGTATTTAATGTAACAGTGTGTGTGTGTGTGTGTGTGTGTGTATTGAATGTAAGATTGTGTGTTTGTGTATAAAAAGGTGTACTGACAGGGGAGCAGTCTAATCCTAACCTATATATACATGTGTATATATATATATATATATATATATATATATATATATATATATATATATATATATAGAAACCTCAGGATATTGGACACGGCCTTTTGATCTGTCGGCACGTTTCAGTGCTCTGCTCAAACAAGGCAAACGTCTGGAATAACCTGCGGTGAGGTGCAGGACTGTGACACCGCGGCCCACACTCCAGATGGCTGGATGCTGGCGAGCCCTGCACATCCAGTACGAGTGAGAATTCGAGCAGGGATCATCCACCTTTTCTATAAAACCATGGTTAGGAGTGTCCCGCTGACTCAGCAGGTTATGGTGCGTGTCACGGACGTCGGTTGTCTGAGCTCAAAAACTTTTGCTGCGTGTCACACGCTCATCTATTTACAGGAACTGTTCCACATTTTGGGGAATATCCTTATTTGCTTTCTTGCTGAGAAGCAAGCCTACTCCACGTGTACTCAGGTTAGGGGTTAGGGTTAGTTTGGCCCCATTTCACCCCCCCCCCCTCTGGGTCTAACAGGCTACTGCGCAACAACGTTACATATACATTGCTATACATTTTGGTTTAAAAAGGAATATATTCTGCTACGTTCCCCCCTCTCATTCCCCCTGCTCTGGCGTTTTCCCCTCTCGTAACCCCCTGCTCTGGTGTTTCCTCCTCTCATTCCCCCTGCTCTGGAATTCCCAAGCCCCTAAACTGGAGAAATTTGGAAACACTTCTGACCCGTTTTCGTTTGGAATCTGCGTGATTGTGTTGCAGTCTCAACAGCCGCAAACAGAGACACACACACACACACACACACGCGCACTCGCACGCGCACAGGCGCACACAGACAGACAGACAGACAGACACACACAGACACACACACACACACACACACCTACCTTTCTTTTCCTCCCGTTGTCAGTGAAAACCACTCTCATAATATTTTCAGGCCACCCTGTGGCGATATTTGTTTTGCCGTTACGGTTTTATTGCGTTTATCGTAGCGCGCCAGCTCCGTGTGGTTTCACGTTGGAGTAACAGTGTTTATGAAGAAGCTAAGAGTGGGAGCGAGGCGTACACTTTTGTCCCAAGCTGGCTCTGTGTGGGCGTGCACAGTCTGTGTTTGTGTGTCTAATTGTGCGTTGTCCAACATCGAGGGCGTCCCGAGTCGGCTGCCGTACAGAACTGCATTCATGGAATATCTGACAGAAAAGGACGAGCACCCGGAGCTTCACGAGTGATTCTAATAGACACTGCATCTACATGAACAGATGAAGCTGGAGATGTGTGGAGTTTAATGGGAACGCTGTCTTCATACTGGCTCAAATGTTCCCACGTGGAGAAGGTCAAAGTCTCTGCACCAATATCTCACCTCTTTTGCTTTGAAAAGCCATCATCCACATTTCATTTCTGCTCATGTGAATGTTCCGAATAAAAAATAAAATGTACAGTATTTTGTACTTGTCGACAACTCCCATGATCAGACCTAAAAACACAGTGAAAGTAACAAGTATTCTGTGTGTATCACAGCAACACTAACCCTTACCCAAATGCCTCTCATTAACCGGTTCCTATGATATTGTACAAACATGAAATAACATGATAGCCAAAATGTGACTGTGTTTTCTCCTTAACTTCTTCAGGACATGAACACCTGTTTCCTGGGTGAAAGTCTTGTGTTTTCTCCTTAACTTCTCCAGGACATGAACACCTGTTTCCTGGGTGAAAGTCTTGTGTTTTCTCCTTAACTTCTTTCGGGACATGAACACCTGTTTCCTGGGTGAAAGTCTTGTGTTTTTTCCTTAACTTCTTCAGGACATGAACACCTGTTTCCTGGGTGAAAGTCTTGTGTTTTCTCCTTAACTTCTTCAGGACATGAACACCTGTTTCCTGGGTGAAAGTCTTGTGTTTTCTCCTTAATTTCTTCAGGACATGAACACCTGTTTCCTGGGTGAAAGTCTTGTGTTTTCTCCTTAACTTCTTTCGGGACATGAACACCTGTTTCCTGGGTGAAAGTCTTGTGTTTTTTCCTTAACTTCTTCAGGACATGAACACCTGTTTCCTGGGTGAAAGTCTTGTGTTTTCTCCTTAACTTCTTCAGGACATGAACACCTGTTTCCTGGGTGAAAGTCTTGTGTTTTCTCCTTAATTTCTTCAGGACATGAACACCTGTTTCCTGGGTGAAAGTCTTGTGTTTTCTCCTTAACTTCTTCAGGACATGAACACCTGTTTCCTGGGTGAAAGTCTTGTGTTTTCTCCTTAACTTCTTCCGGGACATGAACTCCGCTCCCCAGCTTGAAAGCCCTGTGTTTTAGGAGCCAAACATCGCATTGTATCCGGTGTAGACAACACTTGAGAGCGTGCTTCTCTGTGTATGTGTGTGTGTGTGTGTGTGTGTGTGTGTGTCTGCAGGTGTTGGCCATATTGAGGAAGAGAAGACAGAAAGAAAGAGGGACGGCGAAGTCGGGGCGACAGGTACTTGGCAGCTCACAGCCAGAGTAATGCTACTTAAATAGTCCTCTCTCCCACACGCAAGGACCGACTTAGAAGAGCCAGACGATGCGTGGTGAGACACACACACACACACACACACACACACACACACACACACAAAGACACACACCGTTGTGCAAAGAAACATATCCTAGGATGTGCATAAACTAAAATTGATGCAGGAAAACACGCTTAAGCCTACAAATGATAAGCGATTGGCTCTCTGCGCATCGCTAGTGCTGCGTCCCACACAGGGTGCCATTAAGGGTGACTATTGCGTCGGTATTTTAGAAGTTGGGAGTGAGAACGGGTTGGGCGTTGGGGGGGGCAATGAAGGGATACACGGAAACACACACACACACACACACACACATACACACACACACACACACACACACACACACACATCCCCTCGTTTCTCCACACAGATGGGAATCCCAGATATACAGAAAACAATTGACTGAACTAGGGCAATATATTGATATATGAGGCTTGATATTGTCTTAAATTTTGGATATGGTAATCCAATCAACAGTGTTATCTGTTCCGGGTTTTAAAGAGAAAGCACCAGTAGTCAACCCTACAATATTTGATATTTGATCAAAAATATCGTGATATTTGATTTTTTTTTCATATCACCCAGCTCTAGTCTGAAACATCTCCACAATTTTTTTCCCACTGTGACAGAGCGGGCACTGTATTACCCTGCTGATGTTCTCTCTCTCTCTTTCACTCACACACACACACACACACACACCAACCCGGTCTCACGCCAGTTCGTGAAACAGTCATGTTATTTTGATTTATTGATTTGTGTACAGGTCACGATTTGCGAACGTGACCATTTCACAAACTGCCATGACACTGGACTGATCTGGGGGACATGACAGCGGGGAAATGAAACGCCACAACAGGGATATCAAACGCCACATGCCGGCCACGACAATGGGACGGTTGTGGTTAGGAAAATAACAATGGGGAAAGAAACCGTCCCACGCAGGAGACGCCGACAACAACGGGACGGTTGTGGTTAGGAAGAGAATAATGCGGAAAGGAACTGCAACACGCGGGACGCGATCCCCGGTCTCCTGGGTGAAAGTCCCGTGTTGTTTGACCCCCCCACCCCCGACCAACCTCCCTGCGCGGATTTTCGCCTTATCAATACTACTCGCTACCGTCATCGTTCTGTTTACGAAATATGCTTCCCATTGAAATACATTGCTTTACAATTCGTGCTCACCACACGAAAATAACGACATCAAGGTGTTCAGTACACAAATCAATAGATTCAATAACGTGACCATTTCACGAAGTGCCGCGAGACTGGGCTGCACACACACACACACACACACACACACACACACGGATGCATGGATGCAAATAGGAGGAAACAGACAAATTATCAGTCTCTCCCGGAATGCCTTGATGGAGACGAGCGTCGGCCAAACACTGCGACTGGAGACCGCTAAAGAATTCGTACCACCCACGTTTTCTCTCTCTGCCCTCGGACTCGAGGAGGGGGCTCAACATGCTGTCTTTGTGAATGAAAACAGCTTGCGTGTGTGTGTGTGTGTGTGTGTGTGTGTGTGTGTGTGTGTGTGTGTGTGTTGTGTCTGAAACCTCTCTACATACTGACTAAGATAAATAGAGCAGTCACCCGTCGCCCGGAAGAGTGTAACAGACAGACACGGCGGCGAAGTGGCATAAGTAATCATCTGTAACGTTTTCATATAAATAAACGTCTGCTCTGCTACTGCGTGCGTTTCCGAACTGGACGGTGATTTACGGCGCCGCCGATTGATTAACAGCTTGTGTCTCGGCAGGAGACACCGCAACAGGAAGAGCCGAGCACTAAAGGTGTCACCGGGGAAATACTGTGTGTGCAGCGGTTTTACGTCTGTGTCCTGCCAAACCTTCGCTCCATCCCACATGACATTACAAGACGCCGCTATTTATCATAAAATAAATAAAGATATAAGCATATAACGGGCATATCTCTGTATAAAACCAAAAGGAACAACATCATGTCAAATTTGACCCATTTTCAAAAAGTTTCTATATCAGAAATGTTGGTTTCTTTCAACCATGTGTGTGTGTGTGTATGTGTGTGTTTGTGTCTGTGTGTGTGTGCCTCTGTGTGTCTATATGTGTCTGTGTGTCTATGTGTGTGTGTGTGTGTGTGTGTGTGTGTGTGTGTGTGTGTGTGTCTGTGTGTGTGTGTGTCTGTGTGTGTGTGCCTCTATGTGTCTATACGTGTGTGTGTCTGTGCCTGTGTGTGTGTGTGTGTGTGTATGTGTGTCTGTGTGTCTATGGGCCCTATCTTGCACTCAGCCCAATTGACTTTGTACACCGACGCATGTGTCCTATTTTGCACCCGACGCACAGCGGACTTTTCCCTCCACAGACGCACGTCGGTAAATTAGGGAATGTATTTGCACTACGGGGGCGGTTCAGCAAAAAAAGGAGGCGTGTTCAGGCGCAAACGTTCCCTGGTGCTATTTTGTAGTTTCAGAAAACAATTCCGCCACTGGTGGCGCTAGTCTAAAGTCAGCAGCGCATTATTCAGATGTTATTTTAGGGGCGCATGCTTGGCCATAATGTAGCGTGCGCACAACGCGCACGCTACAAGTATGGTTTGCTTCTCTCATCTGCAAACCATACATAATTACAAGGAAAAATATGACTGAAAATGCGCTTCAGGTGTTTGGATAAGTCAGGAGGCACTTTACAGTACAGTCCTCAAAAAGTCCCAGCATTCTTTGTGGCTTGTTGTGTTTTACACAATATTTCCATGAATCATGGATGTGTTGATGACATAAATGAGGAAATATTAGAGGAATTAAGGAGACGTGATGTTGAACTACGGTGGGATTGGACACTTTGGCGGGATCTGGTCCAGGAGTGGCAATGCGCGATACGCTCCTGGTGGAACGGGTGGACGGAGATGGAGTGGTGGGAGGAGGAAGGGGCACAAAAGGAGCAGGTGGTGCGTTTGGAGGCCCACGCTCCATGGCTGCAGCAATCCTCTCCAGACTTGAGGAGATGTGCCCGAGAGGCCGCAGCAACATCTTCACCCGGTCAAAACGGGTATTTATTACTTTACTGCATCCCGGACAGCACCCGCTGGCGTGCGCCAGGCAAATCCGCCGTCATAATAGCAATCCGCCACGGAACAAGCGCCTGCTCTTAAAGGGAATGTGAGATGACGCTCTGATTGGTTATTTTCACGTTACGCCCAAACCACACCTAGCTACTTCAGACCAACCCATTTTAGATTTGCGTCGGGCGCAAGAGTCATTTATCCCGCCGGTATCATAGCAACAGCGGCCGAGATCCGCCCACAAAGCTACTTGCATTTCACGTTTGATACTTGCGTTTCAGTTCGTTAAAATAGGGCCCTATGTGTGTCTGTGTGTGTGTGTGTGTGTCTGTCTGTGTGTCTGTGTGTGTGTCTGTGCCTCTGTGTGTCTATATGTGTCTGTGTGTGTGTCGTCTATGTGTGTCTGTGTGTCTATATGTGTCTGTCTGTGTGTCTATGTGTGTCTTGTGTGTCTGTGTGTTATATGTTTGTGTGTGTTTTTGTTGTTTGTGTGTGTCTCCTCTGTTGTCTATTTTGTTGTTGTGTTGTTGTGTGTCTTTTGTTATGTGTCTATGTTTTTTTTTTTGTGTGTGTGTGTGTCTGTCTGTGTGTCTGTGTGTGTGTCTGTGCCTCTGTGTGTCTATATGTGTCTGTGTGTGTGTCTATGTGTGTCTATGTGTGTCTGTGTGTCTATATGTGTCTGTCTGTGTGTCTATGTGTGTCTATGTGTGTCTGTGTGTCTATATGTGTCTGTGTGTGTGTTGTCTGTTTTTGTGTTGTCTTCTTTTTTATTGTCTGTGTGTGTGGTGTGTGTCTGTTGTGTGTTATTTTTGTTTGTTTTTGTGTGTCTTGTTTTGTGTGTGTGTGTCTGTCTGTGTCTGTGTGTGTCTGTGCTCTTTCTATATGTGTCTATGTGTTCTGTTTGTGTCTATGTGTTCTGTGTGTTGTTGTTCTGTGTGTGTGTGTCTATGTGTGTCTGTGTGTCTGTGTGTGTCTGTTTGTGTCTATGTGTGTCTGTGTGTGTGTGTTTTGTGTGTGTGTATCTGTGTGTGTGTGTGTGTCTGTGTGTGTCTATATGTGTCTGTGTGTGTGTGTGTGTGTGCCTGTGTGTCTATGTGTGTCTGTCTGTCTGTGTGTGTGTATCTGTGTGTGTGTGTGTGTGTGTCTGTGTGTGTCTATATGTGTCTGTGTGTGTGTGTGTGTGTGTGTGTGTGCCTGTGTGTCTATGTGTGTCTGTCTGTCTGTGTGTGTGTGTGTGTGTGTCTATGTGTGTCTGTGTGTGTCTATATGTGTCTTAGAGAGATGACACGTCCTTTCCTCTGAAGCGTCACATGAATATGCTTTATACTTCCTCACCTTACTTCCCGTCCTAACTACTACGGCCACCAGAGGGCGCCGCCACTAGAAACCTAAATATGGGTCAGAATTGCTGCTTGTACAAACGACGTCTGGGAGCGTTTTTCGGGGGGAGCGTCTTCAAATATGCTAACGCCGAAGTTCTTCATTCGCTCAAAGTTTGAACAAAGTGGTGGAAATGTGGCTGATGGTGTACATGTGTTTTGTGTGTAATTGGACCTCAGATCTTAAAAATAATAAATAATCCATTCCTGTTAAACTGCTACCCTGACAAAATAATCCCTTCACACAAATATACGTACACATAAGATATAATAGCACTTACAGATATACATCTCTTGCCTTTAAAACTGGAGCTGCGTCTTTGTTTCACGATGTTTGACACATATGGAGTTAAAAGTGCCGTTTGTCTTTGCGGGGCCGTTCCTCCAATTTAACACCTCTCTGTCGCAAAAAAAACAACAACTCATGTTCTTGTAATATTCATGTTTTTCCTTACACTTTTGGAAAAAGTCCAACATTAGTTTTGGCTGCACAGTGGTCAAAATGTTTTACATCTTTAAAAAAAAGAAAAATGGAAAAAAGAAAGACCCTCTGGCAACGGGAGATACATTTGAGGGGAGATGTGCTGATTGATGAATTACTAGCAATGATATCTCTTCTTTTCAACACCTGGTAATGATAATTGTTCACTGTGTGTGTGTGTGTGTGTGTGTGTGTCTTTCTGTCTGTGTGTGCCTGAGTGTGTGTGTGTTCTTGTTTAACTATATTTGTGGGGTCCAAAAACCAGTATACTTGTGGGGTGCCGACAGCTTTGTGGGGCCAAAATGCTGGACCCCCCAAGTTTAAAGGGCTGTTTGAGGGTTAAGACTTGGTTTTAGGATTAGGGATAGAATTAGGTTATGATTAGGGTGAGGGTAAGGGTTAAGGTTATGCATTTAGTTGTGATGGTTAAGGTTAGGGTAAGGGGCTAGGGAATGCATTATGTCAATGACGGGTCCCCACAAAGATAGTGCCACAAACCTGTATGTGTGTGTGTATGTGTGTGTGTGTTTGTGTGTGTGTCTGTGTGTTTGTGTGTGTGTCTGTGTGTGTGTGTCCAGTATCTATCAGGCTCTGTGTGTGGCCATGAAAGCATGTATGAGAGGGTGCGAGTGAAGATCCTTCAGTGATAGTGGAATGATGTGTTTATGGTTAAAGTTTATTGGCTGATATAATGGAAAAAGCAGTGGTGAAAAAAAAAAAAGAACATCATATCCTTTGCTTACTCTAAGTCAAATAAAGTATGTTTTAAAGTGAAAAAGTAAAAGTGCTGCAAATCTTTCTTGTAACATGAGATTAAGTATCAAAAGTTAAAGTGCTTAAAATGATGAAGAGGACAGTTAATACCCAAATGTCCTGCTTGGGATCAATAAAGGTTTATCTTGTCTTATGTTTATCTTCTTTTAAGAAATGCAGAATAAAAGAAAGAAGGAAAGAAAGCGGATGGATTGACGGTCGGTCGGTCTGTCCATCATTCTTGGTCGAGACTGAAATATCTCTACAAATATTTGATGGATTGACATGAAATGTTCTACAGATGTTCATGGTGCCGAGACGGACTTTAGTGATCCTCAGACTTTTCCTCCAGCGCCACCGTGAAGTGGGAAAAACTTTGACTATTGGATGGATTGCATTGAAATTTGGTTCAAAACGTCCCTCTCAGTGATTAATTATACTAACATTGCAATATTATTGTTAATATTATAATAAAGTTTCAATGTCCATTACTTTGGTTTATGACCAATAAAGGTTTATCTTCTCTTATGTTAATGAAGTCTCACTGTCGGGAGAAAAGTCCTGTCGATCAGTTTAAGAATATGAAAATAAAGAAATGCAGAAATGAAGGCAAGAAAGAAAGAAAGTCAGTTGGTCGGTCCATCACTGTGTAGCCTTGATAAAGTATTGGCTTGTTACTCACGAAGGTCAAAACAGCCTTATTACGAAGTCAAATTTTACTTGTTTTCTCGAAAAAAGTTGAATAAAACGAATGAAGGAATCTACAGACAGCAGCCAAAATGCAGCAACTTCTTTAATGTGTTTAGTGTGTTAATGGACTGAGGATGGGAGGAGGATTAGGTTTTCGGTTTCGGATTCGGCAGAATCTTGACCACTGGATTCGGTATTCGGCTGAACCCCAAAAATCTGGATTCGGTGCATCTCTAGTTTTAGCCAACAATGCCTTTCGGTGCTTTCAAACATTACTGGTACCAAGAGGATGAATCCAGGGACGTTGTTAGGCCTATTTTAGGGGTGCTGAAGCTACCCTAAAATGGTCCTAAGCTCCCCTAAATAATAATAAGAACAACAATAATAATTTGATATTTTTTTTATACAGTACACTCTGTATCACTAACTACGGTGAATCAATCTTCCTTCGCCATTCATCTGTGTGTGTCGGTGTGTAGTGTGTCTGTTTTAGTTCTATTTTACAACTGTCAGCTGGTCGAAATGGCAGTGTTAGAGGCTCAACGAGCGCCCAACTAAATCCTTTCATTATATTTATTGTATATGCTAGCTATATTCTGACCAACTTAACTTTCTGCATTCGTTGGCTCTAATAAATTAAATAAATATGTAGATGTTGCCTAAATGTAGGCTAGGCTAAACATGAGCATATGCCCACTGATACACGTGAAAATAAAATGAAAGCAATCCTACATACAGTTTATACATACAGTAATCGTTACTCCAAATATTTTATTACTTCTGCCATCAGGTTATTATATTTAGACAGTAGCCACTTTAAATAAGATCCTTATCAATACCTTTATCAATATCAATACATTGAATACATCATTTGGCAGAATAAATGATCTTTGAGAAACACTCAATTTCAATATGACCTTAAAAGTCTGGTTCTTGGGTTAAACTGTATGCAAGCCAAACTACACAGTGAAATGACACTGATTGAACCAATCCACAGTACAGTTACAGTGCAAACACAAGTTACAAATACCCTGGGGGCTAAGCACCCCCTGTCTTTAAATCCTAGTGACGTCCCTGGATGAATCCTTTTGACTTTAGTGATCCTCTGACTATACAGTACTTTAACCCACCAGACTCCATGTAAATAATCAGGACTTTTAGCGTGTATAGAGCCAGCATATCTCCACATGTAAATCGGTCTAAATATGAAGCCAAAGGGTTAGACGTGAGACCCAAGAGCATCAAAGGGTGACGCTAAAGAAGACTTTGGGCCCTATTTTAAGGATCTAAGCGCACAGCGTGAAGCGCCTGGTGCAGGTGCGTTTAGGGCGTGTCCAAATCCACTGTTGCTAGTTTGACGGCGGAAAAAAGTCTCAGTGCGCCGGGCGCCTGGTTCTAAAGGGTTGTCCTTAGTGTCTTCATTAATCAGAGGTGTGTTTTGGGCGTAACATGCAATCAACCAATCAGAGATCATCTCCCATTCCCTTTAAAAGCCAGGCGTGTTTGGACCTTGGACCATTGCTATTATGATGGAGGATTTGCATCGTAATATTATTATTTGTAATCTTTTGCATGTGTGTGTGCTGCTGTGCGTCCCTGTGTGTGTATCAAGCAGAGTGTGTGCGCGCTGTGCACAAGCCTTGAAGAATTTGACTAATTTGCTGTTAAAATAACAAAGAAGTGCTGCGTTATAGACCAGGTTTTTGTTGGTCAATAACAAACGCCAAAGGCTCCTGACCAAGCATCGCTTCTTGACGCGACGATGGTGGGAACGTGTCGGAGTAAATGACTCTGAGAGAATTTGAGAGAAATCCAAAGTCTCCCCGCTGAAGGAAAGAAACTCAAGCCAGAAACACAAGGAGAAAAGAATCAATATGCAGCTGTTGACAACGCCATAATCACAAGTCTCCTCCTCGACGGTAACAACATACGGTGGCGTGCTTCTGCTCTTACACTCAACAAGTAGATAGAGATGAATAGACCTACTGTATCTTAACACGAAACATGTATACCCCCCCTCCATCAAATGCTTTCCAGCCAGGCCGGGGTTCATGCTGAATAGAGAGCTATGTTTTCACAGCAGAACAGAAAATTGCGGCTTTTTTTTTTGGATTGATTCCCGGAGGAGGAAGAGGCGGAGGAGGAGGAGGGAGGGCGAAGCAGCAGCAGCAGCAGCAGCAGCAGCAGCGGCACTAACTCATGATACAAAGTTGGACTTTAAAACAAAACTCCAAAATGTACTCAGCTGCTCTTCTGCCAAGGCTCGGAGATGTTGAACTCTGAAGAAAAATACCCCCCTCCCCACCCCGCCTTCTGAGCTGTGCATTTAGACTGTAACCTGGTCCGCGTGCTTTAAAAATCCACCCTGTTCAAGTGCGCACACACACACACAAACATGTCCGTGCAAACACATCTGACTTAAAATCACATTTTTATGAAAAGAAAATGCATGTACAGGTTCACAGATGATGTGCAACGGAAAACCATTTACACACACACACAGATACACACCCACATGCATGCTGGGAAAGACACACACAGCTGTGAACGTAGGTGTCATACACGGCGTGCCAGATAAAACGGCTCTGTTTTTCTTTTTCGCAGCTTCTGGCGCGGCCACATGATGAAATTCCTCCCCAACATCTGTCAAGGAAAACCACGACCGCATTTACTAAAAAGTTAAACACCGGTCAGCTCGGCCAAGCCAGATCTGATAGCAATAAAAACCCAACGAAAGAGGTTTGGAAGGAGAAGTGGTGAAACACATGGCGGGGGCAGAATGAAGGATGCAGGGGTCGCTGGGTAGACGGCAGTGTTGTAATGTACAAAGTGCAAATACTTTGTTACTGTACTTAAAGGGTAACTTCGAGTTTTGTTCAATCTGGGTTTCCCCATGCAGTTACGTCTAATAGACTGATGTGACCAAAAATCATCGAATTTTGTCCAGTATTGAGCGAGATCGCAATGACGAGCCTGCGCGAACTGAGCTGCAATACAACCTAATGGGTTTTGTGTGTGTGTGTGTGTGTGTAAACAACCCATTTTAAAAAGGTCTATCTCTGTAGGGCTCCTTTCCAGTGTTGTCAGACACTTAGAATATTAACCTGAGTCTGTAAATGGCAACAACAGCACTTTTGTTAGCTACCCTATTACCTTACATTGTAGCTTGTAGCTCGCTTAATACTGCACCAATGTCAAGACCTCTCCGACACATCAGCACCGGATCCCCTCAGGGCTGTGTTCTTTCTCCTCTGCTCTTCTCCCTGTACACAAACAGATGCACCTCCAGTCACCAGTCCGTCAAGCTTTTGAAGTTCGCGGACGACACCTCCCTCATCGGACTCATCTCTGATGGTGACGAGTCCGCCTACAGGTCGGAGGCTGACCACCAGGTGAAGTGGTGCAAGCAAAAACAACCTAGAGCTCAACGCTCTAAAGACAGTGGAGATGGTTGTGGATTTCAGGAAGAATTCTGCCCCACCTGCCCCCATCGCCCACTGTGACTCCACAATTGACACTGTGGAGTCATTCCGCTTCCCGGGAACTATCATCTCCCAGGACCTCAAGTGGGAGCTGAACATCAGCTCTCTCGTCAAGAAAGCACAACAGAGGATGTACTTCCTGCGGCAGCTGAAGAAATTCAACCTGCCGAAGACAATGATGGTGCACTTCTACACAGCCATCATTGAGTCCATCCTCACATCCTCCATCACCATCTGGTACGCCGCTGCCACTGCCAAGGACAAGGGCAGACTGCAGCGAGTCATTCGGTCTCCTGAGAAGGTGATTGGCTGCAATCTGCCACCACTCCAGGACCTTTTACACCACCAGTACTCTGAAGCGTGCTGGAAAGAAACCAAACTGCAATGTAACCTAATGGGGCAATTGTGAAGCCCCATTTTTTTTGCTACTGTCAGGCTCAGATTGTTACTAAAAGTGTCTGACAACATTATTGATCTCAGGACGTGACTTTTTGTCCACAGACAGCGGTGTGGAGAGTGGAACGCGAGACGAGAAAAAGGCATTCAGGTAGTCTGTTGTTACGGAGTAAGCTACAGAAATCATAGGCTCCTGTTATCTAAAAGCTTTTAAATGTAATGGCTCAATATTTAAATCATATTTTTCAAAAGTCAAGAAAAACAACAACAACCTTTTCCTGATAGTTATGAATGACTTTGTGTGAGTATAAATCCACCAACTTGTCTCAAGTGAACCCAAACAAATGTGTCTGTTATTAATAGTGAGATTATCTGATTTATGGCCTCCAGTGTTTAGAAAAACATAGAATTACATACATCAGTGAACTCATCCAACACGCACGCATGCACGCACACACACACACACACACACACACACACACACACACGCACGCACGTATGCACATACACACACACAGCTACACACACACACACACACACAAGTGCGCACTATCTTTGTGGGGACCCGTCATTGACATAATGCATTCCCTAGCCCCTTACCATAACCTTAACCATCACAACTAAATGCCTAACCTTAACCCTTACCATAACCTTAACCATCACAACTAAATGCCTAACCTTAACCCTTACCCTCACCCTAACCATAACCTAATTCTATCCCTAATCCTAAAACCAAGTCTTAACCCTCAAACAGCCCTTTAAACTTGTGGGGCCCAGCATTTTGGCCCCACAAAGCTGTCGGGACCCCACAATTATACTGGAATCCCGGTTTTTGGACCCCACGAATATAGTTAAACAAGAAAACCCATACACCTACACACACACACACACCTACACACACACACACACACACAGTTAAAACACCTTATGTGAGTAGGTGTAGGTAGGTGTGTGTGTGTGTGTGTGTGTGTGTGTGTGTGTGTGTGTGTGTGTTGTGTGTAGGTGTGTGTGTGTGTGTGTGTGTGTGTGTGTGTGTGTGTGTGTGTGTGTGTGTGTGTGTGTGTTTTTGTGCATGTGTGTGGACAAGGTTGTTCAGGTCTGCAGCTCTCAGTGGGAACACAAGCCTTGCGGGTGTGTATGGTCCTTTCATGGGGCCCACACACACACACACACACACACACACACACACACACACACACACACACACACACCTTATCTTGCAAGCCTTCCCGAAACATCATTGTTAAATCGTGTAATAGGGGCGACCATTAAAGTTGTGTTCAATGAAGTTAAGCCCTGTTAAACAAGCCTGCCTGTTCTGCGTTGAAGATGGAGGGCATGTGTTTCTGATTACATCCGAGCGGTGAAACACAATAGCCCTCTTCAGCCAGGTTCTTGATCCTGTTCACTCGGATTCGGCCTGACACTTTGCTACAACTCCCGGCCACAAACAGCGACATGGAAACCCGAAACCAGTAAACAATCCATGTTTCTGCTTTACTACAGATTTCTGGGCTTGAGAAGGCAAACCGCAGAGTTCACTACAACATAATGTGATTATGGGCGCTGTGGGCCAAAGGGCGGGCGGGGATGGCCGTGGCACCGAGCCAACAGAACTGCATTATGGAATAATATGGAGGGTCTGTTCCCATAATGTCCTTTTTGAGAAGAAAGTACTTTAGGTTGATTATTTATGGCCCTTTAAAACCAATCATCAAAAACATTAGCTATGTTTCCATCAACTTGTCGAATTATCTGAAGTTCGGTAAAAAAACTCATGCGAATAAAGCTGGTGAAAGTGTGTTTCCATCCAACAGCTTTAAAGCGAATAAAAACCTGTGCGTAATGACGTCACATGCTGTTTTGCGATTAAATTGGTATTTCGAATTGATTTGAGACATTTTAAGGTGTTTCCATTCATTTTCGCACTGAATCGCACAACATTCAAGCAAACATTTGCGAACAAAGTTTTGCTAGACAAAAGTAGTAGTTGTTGTTAATATTAGAAGCCGAGGAAGCTCCGATGGGCCTTTGGCCGAGGATCTGATCCAGCTCATCAGAAAGGTGGAATTTGCCTTTTATTTTCCCTCCGGCCCCGCTGCGAGACAACTCTCTTTTTTGAGACATGTATCGCTGTTTGAGCGCCTTCCATTTACTCCGCAGGACGTCCCATGGCTTGTCGTAACCTTTGTTGATCAGTTCCTTCACGAGTTCCTGATACATTATGGCATTTCTTAGATTTTTGCTATCTAAAATAGCCGTTATATTTTGCTCATAAATATTTCAATATTCGTTCATCAATTATCTAATATCGTTATTAATGATTATTGCGCAAATAACGTTTCCATCAGCATTTATCGCATAAGCCTTATATCGATCAAGAGGAAATCCGATGAGACCGAACGTATTTCCTTTGAGTCGGTATTCATGAAATTCTATTGAATTTTATTGTTTCCATAAGACATTTTTCATTCGATATCACTTAATTCGGATAAAAACGTGTGGATGGAAACATAGCTATTGTCTTCAAGGTACAACTTTATTGTTTTCAACATTTCGGATTCAACTGTTGATCCACCGGGTGCTGTGATTTCTGACGTTTAAGTTATTCATCTTGTTTAATTTTTTGGTTGTTAACTAGTCATCGGAAACAGTTTGGGAAAAGTGCCTGGCAGGTGATTGGATGAACCATCTGTCAATCACGTCCGGCATTGTTGCTTTGGACAAACAGTCGCGGCCTTCACACACAACTAAACCACGGCCCTAGCTGCCAATAGCTCCTCACCGGACGCCGACTGGTTCCAATCGATGTGCTGCGGTTTCGGACACAGACGCTTCACTTTGAAGCCTGACACGATATGGTGAGAAAGGTAAGTTCTTAACTGCTCAAACATAAAGGAGGTTGATTCAGCCAAAAACACTTAAGATTTAAAGATTAGAGATCTGTTGTTGATGTTGAAGTAAGGTGAGGAAGTATAAGAGCGCCAAATGTCCTTGTAAGGATTGTTATTAATTTTACGTTATAGAAGTTTTAGGTGCACATATAGAGGTCCTGGGTTTGAATCTGACCTGTGATGATTTCCTGCATGTCTTCCCCCCTCTCTCTCCCCTTTCTTACCTAGCTGTCCTGTCAAAATTAAAGGCGGAAAAGCCCAACAACATTCTTTTGAGGAAGTATTTCTCCACCAATAGGGGGCGCGATTTTATATAAACTACCCACATCGTACATATTTCAACCCAAACCATGATCTTTCCCTAAACCTACCAAATTATATTTGTGACTTAAACTACCAAAGCTTAAAGGGAAGAGAAAAGTATTTGTTTATTTAATTTGAAGGACTTGTTGGATAGAGATGATGACAGAAAATGTTTTGTGTTGTCTTCCCGTCGACATGAACTTGTTGTCCTTCCGGGTCAAAATTGTAAATGAACTTTTTTTGGTGCTTTTTTCAAGGCTTTTAGCGCTGTTTTTTATTAATTGTCAATAAAACTAATTTATATGAAATTATACCTAAATTTTTTGTTTGAAAAGGGCATACATTATGAATTATGATGACTAATAGTTAAGATCAGAGGATGTTCAGTGGATCACAGACTAGTATATGTCAAAGTTTAGTCTGGATACTGTTTTGAAACCATTTCAACATTTTAAACACCCAAAAATCCATGGAAGTAATCATTAGTTTTAACTGCGAAGAATGTTGTAAGGGTTCCAAACCATACAACGTGCATCCATGTTATTTTTGGGCCATTTGGTTGAAAGAAACCCATGTTTCACATATACATTTTTTTGAAAACGGGTCAAATTTGACCCGAGGACAACACAAGGGTTACGGTTCATCATTTTATTAGAAGGATATAAAAGAGAATATCAAAAAAAATTGAGCCTATTGTTAATTTAGGAAACAAGAACTGTCTTTAAAAGCTTTTCTGAATGCATATGTACTCAAGAACTTTATGTAAAACATGAAGATGGGAGGGTTTTTGCTCTCGGTAGTGATATCATACCCAACAAGAGCTGAGCTTTCAAGGCTTTGTGTTCCTCCTTAAACAATCCCATTCCGTGATAAGAGGAAAAAACATACAAGAAAGCATACCGTGAAGTCAATTTCCCAATTATGCTTCATTTCCTGTCGAGCCAGCACACTTTTACACCGTCATAAATCATAGGAAATATCAGTCACCATAAATCATACGTGGAGATTTAAATCAGCTGTTTGTATAATCCAGAGTCTGTATCTCAGATGGGCTAATGTGTGGAAATGTGTGATAATTAAAGCCAGGCGCTCTCTCTCTCTCTCTCTCTCTCTCTCTCTCTCTCTCTCTCTCTCTCTCCTCTGTGGGGAAAACTGTTTCCCAATGTCCATTTAACAAAACTCTACTCAATACCTCCTTCAACTTGTTACAACTTCAGGATTTTCAACTTTGAAAGCTCTTTGAAGGATTGTGACATAGATTGTTGTGATGGTTTTCTATTTTTATTTTAAATCTAAATACTATATAATGTATTTATAAATAAAAATCATGATTGCAGCTCATCTTGTGGATGTTTCCAGCTTTCTGTTGTTGAGTTTTTTTTTTTTAACAAAATATATTGGGTTTCTCTCATGGCAGCACTACATTTTTAGCCAATACTAGAAGCATGGGTCTGGAGATGGTGATGCCGGAGCGTGCCTATGTTCCCCCTAGCCCTATGTTCCCACATTTCTATGATTTTTTTTCAAAATTCGGCCCTTTGTTCCCACAGTTCCCACATTTCTAAGATTTTTTTTCCAAAATTAGGCCCTATGCTCCCACATTTCCTTTTTCATAAATTTGAATCAGATTTTATCCCCCTAACCCTAACCCTAAAAAATATTGTGGGAGGATAGAGCTTAAATTGAAGGGAAATGTAGAAACACAAGACCTAATTTTGAAATGAATGTCCTAGAAATGTGGGAACATAGGGCCTAATTTTAAGAAAAATCTTAGAAATGTGGGAACATAGGGCGGTGGGAACATAGGGCCTAATTTTCAGTGGAAAAATAATTCTTAGAAATGTGGGAACATAAGGCTTACCCCATAATGCCAATCTGTCGGCCGGCCACTTTGGTCCAGGTTTAAATGTCAAACATGTCCTCCCATACAACCACATTGGTTGTTTGTTGCTACCCTTTAATAAAACCACAGTTAGCATTTCCTTAGTCTATATCCACAACGTTCACTTCCAGGATTGCTCCAGTGCCGCCTGAAATTCCAGTGGATGTCCCTCACCTTCCTCTTTCTCTGTGTTGGCATTCTAACCTCCGGTGGATTTGTGAGGACTATGGTTAACTGCTCCTCAGATCTCTGCAGGGTAAATCCAGACAGCTAGCTAGATTATCTGTCCAATCTGAGTTTTCTGTTCCACAACTAAAACTACTTTTGAATGTACACGTTCCACCAAAACAAGTTCCTTCCTGAGACTATTTAGCAGAGGCACCGTGGCTCCGTCCGGAGCTTAGCTTCGCCCAAGACGATTGTGATTGGTTTAAAGAAATGCCAATAAACCAGAGCACGTTTTTCTCCTATCCCAGAATGCTGTGTGGACTAGTCAGACTCTACTCTGCAGCGCTGTGGAAGAAGGTCTGGCAAAGCGAGACTAGCGTTTCCTAAATAAGCACCCCAACCAGTAGCAAGAGATCAACACATCCTCATACATAAAATGTAATGGTCACAGTTTTAAACATTGTGAAACTGTCGCAGTTTGGTAAGGCATGGACACAAAAACTACTTGGTTAGGTTTAGAAAAAGATGGTGGTTTGGTTAATATCTGACGTTACCTAACTTCCTGAAGGTTACACACGTGACGCTCAACTGTTGGTTAAGTTAAAAAATAGCTCGCTGTAACTTTTAGTTTCAATTGCAACTCGAACCCCGGCCTCCTGGGTGAAAAGTCCTGTTAAGAAAACGTGTTTTTTATACTTGTTCTCTTAACCCTTACTTGGAAAATTCAACCAACCTGCCTCCTTTCGTGGAAGTTTGCTCAATTCATGATTGAGCAAACTACTGTTTGTGTTTTGGAACTGTTGTCTCACAGCCAGTAGGCACTGCAGAATTTGATTCCCGGTCTGGGCGGCATGTGTGGAGCTTGCATGTTTCCACCATAAAGACATGCATGCTAGGTGACTCCTGCTATTACCCTCAGGTACTGGCATTACAACTGGTGTTTCTGGACGTCGGACTACAGTATGGCTGCCCACTGCACTTATACCCCGTTTACACGTACATGGTTATTTAGAAAAACAGAGAATTTGCCTCTGAAAGCGATTCTTTCTAAAAACTCCGGCCAAAATGGAGATTTTGAAAAACTTTGTTTGCATGTAAACTGGGACAAACGGAGGTTTAGGCAGCCGAGGAAGCGAGGAAGAGAAATTATTTTCGGGATTCTGATTGGCTAACGTGGGCTTGAGCTTCTCGTTACACTGCCACCTACAGGTTTGGCACGCTCTTGACAGCATTGACGGAATATATACACGGGTACGTGTAAACAAACACTTTAACTTGTGTGTTTGTGTGAGGTTTTAGTATAGTATGTGAGAGTATACTTTTCAACAGTGTCTATGAAAGCATTTCAGTAGAGTGTGTGAGAGCATTTCACTTGTATGTGTGTGAGCTAATTGTGAATAATGTCCCAGATGGCCCCTCATAATCTACAGTACGATAACATTAAAACAGTAAGATACTGTGAGGTTTTGGCTGTAAATTTACATCAAAGGTATACAGTGTATCTTTCTAAATAAAGTAATTTTTTTTAAAGGAGCAATATGTTGACATGGACATTCATCCCAGGGTTCGGCCTTGGATTTTTTAAGCGGGTCTCAGACTGAGAAAAGAATAACACTGTGAATACTTCTTATCCGGAACTGACATTTGTTGTACGCAGCTAAATTTAAGTCTGTCAGGTCTGAGTGAGCGTGTTCCTTCCCGCATCTGAAGAAAAGAATGAGCTGATTGTTAACCAACACACAAATCACCGCCTTTCAACACACTTACGTTTCATTTGATTAAAGGCCACGATAAAGAAAAAATGAGTTAGTTTATAAGTTTATGTTTCATCTTTAGAAGTGATAATAAAAACTGTTGCAGCAGTACAGTTTGACTTATAATATTTGTAGTGCAGCGGTGGAAGAATGTATTCAGATGCCACACTAATACCACACTGCAAAAATATTCTGTTACAAGTAAATGCTCTGCATTAAAAATGTTACTTCAGTAAAAGTCTGTAAGTATCGTCAGGAAAATGTAGTTAAAAGTATTAAAAGTAAAGAATAATCCTCCCATTGTAGAAAGAGTAAAGGATCCAACCAATTGTGTGTTTAATAGTCTAATCATTTCGGCTGGATTTGTAGCCGTTATATTGTTGGCTAGTTTCATTTATAATAAAACATCAGATATATATATAAACTACATGTGTTTTGTGTGCAGGAATCTTAATGTGTAAAGTAACTAGTAACTAAAGCTGTAACAGATGAATGTAGTGGAGTAACTAAAGTAACTAGTAACTAAAGCTGTAAAAGATGAATGTAGTGGAGTAACTAAAGTAACTAGTAACTAAAGCTGTAACAGATGAATGTAGTGGAGTAACTAAAGTAACTAGTAACTAAAGCTGTAACAGATGAATGTAGTGGAGTAACTAAAGTAACTAGTAACTAAAGCTGTAACAGATGAATGTAGCGGAGTAACTAAAGTAACTAGTAACTAAAGCTGTAACAGATGAATGTAGTGGAGTAACTAAAGTAACTAGTAACTAAAGCTGTAACAGATGAATGTAGTGGAGTAACTAAAGTAACTAGTAACTAAAGCTGTAACAGATGAATGTAGTGGAGTAAAAAGTCCAATATTTCTCTATGAAATGTAGTGAAGTAGAAGTAGAAAGTGGCATGAAAAGAAAAGACATTTGTACTCAAGTACAGTACATTGAGTAAATGTACTTAGTTACCATTCCACCACTGATTTATTCTGTGTTAATGAGAGAAAAAAAAGGGGGCTCGGCATCTGCTGCCGGACACGTTTCCTCCTGGACATTTGCAAAAATAATTTTCCAAATTCAACTTGTTTTCCTGATGACAAATTAGCTTCTCTGGGATTCAAACACAGACTGAACAGTGCTGATATTCCCAAGCTCCTGTCATTAAAGTCTGTCTTAATACATCTATCCAGACGGTTAACTAACTAACTATTTCCTCAAAGGGTCTGCAGTTTGTAATGTTTAATCTAAGATTCCTGGTTTTGGAGCTATAGCAGCTGAATTCTGTAAAGTTGTTTGAGTTCCAGTCCTGCTCAGCCTCTCTTCTCCTTCGCCTTGTCAGTTCAGGTTTTGAGAGAGAAGGGGGGTGATACCACTGGCATGCCTCAGCTTTGATTAAAGGAAATGCTTGCATCACTCCGTCTCCAAGAGAAACAAGCCATTGGCTCGGCGCAGATGGCTCCATCCAACGGTTGAGGAGTTTTGCGAGGGGCAGGCGGACAGGTGCGCTCGCTGCTGACTGTATCAAACACAGACAAAGAAATGTTGCTGCTTTTCTTGTATGTTACATAGCAACAATGACGCTGTAGTTTTCTATAGAGATTTACAGATTATCAGGTTGTATTGTAAGGATTTTGAATATTATCCATAATGTCTAAAACATCCAAGGTAGACTGACCATTAGGGTTGGGTATCATTTTCAATCCACCCATCGTAGTCCGCTTATCCGGGGCCGGGTCACTGGGGCAGCAGCTCCAGCAGGGGACCCAAAACTTCCCTTTCCCGTGCCACATTAACCAGCTCTGACTGGGGGATCCCGATGCGTTCCCAGGCCAGGGTAGAGATATAATCCCTCCACTCCGTACACCTGCGTATCACGTAGACTACACCACTGGTCGTCCCCGAGGCCTCCACCCAGCTGGACGTCCCTCCATCTTGTCCTGGGTCTTCCCCGAGGCCTCCTCCCAGCTGGATGTGCCTGGAACACCTCCCTAGGGAGGCACCCAGGGGGCATCCTTACCAGATGCCCAAACCACTTCAACTGGCTCCTTTTGACAAAGGAGCAGCAGCTCTACTCTAATTTCCTCACGGATGACTGAGCTTCTCACCCTATCTCTAAGGGAGACGCCAGCCACCCTCCTGAGGAAACCCATTTCGGACTCTTGTACCCTGGATCTCGTCCTCTCGATCATGACCCAGCCTTCATGACCATAGGTGCGGGTAGGAACGAAAACTGACAGGTAGATCGAGAGCTTTGCCTTCTGGCTGAGCTCTCTTTTCGTCACAACAGTGCGATAAAGTGAGTGTAATACCGCCCCCGCTGCGCCAATTCTCTGGCCAATTTCCCGCTCCATCGTCCCCTCACTTTCGAACAAGACCCAGAGGTACTTGAACTCCTTCACTTGGGGTAAGGACTCATTCCCTACCTGGAGTAGGCACTCCATCGGTTTCCTGCTAAGAACCATGGCCCCCAGATTTAGAGGTGCGGCTCCTCATCCCAGCCAGGGTATCATTTTGATTTTAACAATTCAGATTCTTCTTTTCAATTCCGTTTCATATTGATTCTCGAGTTCGGTTCTTTGAGGTGTGGAGTTGAAATGGGCAACATGCTTATTTCACAGATAAGAGGTCAATTTCATTTATATTCAATGGTGGTTTCCAGTCTTAACGGGCTTTTCCAACGTAAAATAAAGCCACACTTTAGAGCGCCGCTTACTGTGCTCCGCGGCTGTGCCTGGAAGTACGGCTGCCCTTACAGAAACTAAAACTTGGCACATGATAAATTCGGAACAAATAACTGAATATCCTCTCATCTCTCTCATCTCCATTTGCCAGAAGTGTATATTTATGTACTTTGGGTTAGAGTTCTGCCCCTTTAAAAGAAGTAAACGTGTTGTTTTTAAGGGAATGACGCATGTTACGTTCTTCCCAGTTCAACTTACCCGTGTAGTAAATCGTGTTTATAACACTGTGCAGATTATTTTGGGATATTTTTCATTTTTGTTCCTTGTGTTGCAACACATTCTCACTCTCCCATCGCGTAAAAATACAGATGCTTGGTCAGGTGCCTTTGGCGTATGTTAGTCACGCTAAAAGTCTTCTTTAGCGTCGGGACTCTTGGTATCGTTTGGCATTTGTTATTCACGCGTAAAGTGCTTCCTTTGGCGTTTGTTATTCACGGTAAAAATCTCCTCGTCGGGACTCTTGATGACGTACTGACTGACATGCGCGCAAGGATGGGACAGTCAGGTTTAGGAAAAGATTCTGGGTGGGGTTATAAAATGTACATTTCTGTGACACGCGCTGCTGCTCTGCCCGGTTCTTTTTTTTTTTTTTACAGTATATTATGGACCAACAGATCCCGTTGCTCTGGACGGAGACCAGTGAAGGATATTAGAAGCACTTTTCCGGTGTGCGCTGAGCGTTACTGCACAGCCTCCAACTGAGAGAGACAACGTAGATGTGACGTGAGCAACCTGTCTGAAAGTGTGAAGTCTTCTGGTAGCTGTGCCGAGAGAAATCTCAATCATTCCCAATCTTACAGAGACGGAGAGCGTTAAAAGATGTATTCCGCGGCAGACACGCTTCGCAAACAGTCCGCATAGGTTACGCATTCAATGTAGCCAAAGCGTTACACATGCACTCTCACTTTTCCGATTCAAGTGGATTTTTATTTGAATTATCCAATATCAATAAACAAAATCCTGAATCGAGCTCCGTTTGTATGAAACTAGAAGACCTAAGGAATCCATAGGTATAAGGCTCCAAAGATAAATTTTTGTGAGTGATTTTTCTGGATTATATGGACAGCATTTTGGCAAACATTTTCATTAGCCATTATTACACAAATGTTTAATTTCTCTTTTCTACAAACATGAAATCCAAAGTTCCTGGATGCAATTAATTAACACAGTAATACTCATATTTGTTCTCATAAGTCTAACTTCTTCTAACTTTCAAGCAAACTTGCAGAAGTTGTTGAAGCGGACCACAACAACACTTTTAAACCCAACAGTTATTCTCGAGTTAAATTGTGTGTATGTGTGTGTGCGTGTGTGAGTGCATGCGTGCGTGCGTATTGGTGTGTGTCTGTCTGTGTGTGTGTGTGTGTGTGTGTGTGTGCATGTGCGTGTGCGTGTGTGTGCGTGCGTGCGTGTCTGTCTGGCTGTCTGTGTGTGTGTGTGTGTGTGTGCGTGTGTGTGTGTGTGTGAGTGCGTGCGTGTGTGCATGTTGGTGTGTGTGCCTTTTTTTTTTTTTTTTTTTTTTGTGTGTGTGTGTGTGTGTTGTTGTGTGTGTGTGTGTGTGTGTGTGTGTGTGTGTGTGTGTGTGTGTGTGTGTGTGTGTGTGTGTGTGTGTGCATTAATTAACACAGTAATACTCATACTTGTTCTTCTAACTTTCAACCAAACTTGCAGAAGTTGTTGCATTGGACCACATCAACACTTAAAACCCAACGGTTATTCTCGAGTTAAATTGTGATTTGGCATCTGAAAATCTTATGAATTCCTTCGATAGTTTAGTCTACAGAGTCTGTGGGGGGGCAGAGGTTCGGACAGATAGGAGTTTGGAGCTCAGTCAATTAGACATTTTTTTATTGAAGAGTAGTTTATGCAACTTTCCCACATTTGGAGCAGGTCAGATTCGCACTCCATCACTGGCCTGTATTTATACATAAGAAATTCTTTACATGCTTCATAAAAAGTCTTGGATAAGACACACAAATTACTCTTCATCGTACACGTGAACGGGGAAAAGGCACAATGGCAAATAAGTGCTGGAAAAAAGGGCATTTTCGAGTATAATTCATTAATGTTTCTGTTACACGCAAACTTTGTACACCAAATCAGAACATAGATACAAATCTGAAGAAAGAAAAGTGAACATCTTTTCTGTTTGAGTCGAATATGAGATCAGAACTTGAAAGGGTAACTTTGGTTACTTTTGGTCAACCTGGTTTTCCCATGTTTTTGCCTTTGGGTGAGTGATGAGGACAACAACGTAACGTTGACGGGCAATTGCGCACCTTCAACCCACAAAAGTGCTTGTTTTGCCGCTGACAGGCTCAGATTATTATTCTAAGTGTCTGACAACATTATGGAAAGGATCCCTACAGAGGTAGACCTTTTTGTTAAAGAGTAAGATCCTTTTTTTGACTGCGAAATTGCGATCGCTAAACCCACCAGACTCCATGTAAATAAAAAATCATTTTATCATCCTAAAACACACTTCATTCAAAGACAGAAACAAAATAAAACTAGCAAAAGCCGTCTTGGTTCGTCTTTCCACTGTTCCAACAATCACCACTCTGGTTTGGTTGAAATAAACCCTTAATTCACCCATTTACATGTGGAAATATGCTGGCTCTATACACGCTAAAAGTCCTGATTATTTACATGGAGTCTGGTGGAGATATGCTGGCTCTATACACGCTAAAAGTCCTGATTATTTACATGGAGTCTGGTGGAGATATGCTGGCTCTATACACGCTAAAAGTCCTGATTATTTACATGGAGTCTGGTGGAGATATGCTGGCTCTATACACGCTAAAAGTCCTGATTATTTACATGGAGTCTGGTGGGTTTGGTGATGGTGATTTCATGTTGAACTAAAAGGATCTTACTCTTTAACAAAAAGGTCTATCTCTGTAGGGATCCTTTCCATAATGTTGTCAGACACTTAGAATAATAATCTGAGTCTGTCAGCGGCAAAAAACAGAACTTTTAGTGGACGCTAACCGACGCTGGACATTTATCCTATAGGGTTACATTTCAGTATGGTCCACAGCTGCCGGTTACAGTGTTCTGGCTCAATACTGGACCAATTTCAAAGAGTTTGGTTCTCATCAGTCACTTACACACAAAAACATAGGAAATTAGGGTCCAGGTTGAAAGAAAAATGAAGTTACCCTTTATTCCAAAAGTGTCTTTGGTTGTTTTTGGCTTCTCTCAGATTAATCTTCGCTCATCGCAACCAACATCAACATTACTAACAAGTTTTTGTGAGTGGGCGGTAAAGAGCATCACCTCCGTGAGTTCATCTTTGTCTGTTTAGTCTTTAACAGTGTGTAACAGCCTTTGGTATGCAGTCTGATAGTCCACTTGAGCGTGAAGAGTAATGTCTGTTGCAAAGCAGGGAGTTCGGTCTCAGTCGGCTGAAAAAGGAACGCTTTGCTCAGTGTTGATCTTCCCATTTTAGGTTTGATCAACTATCTTCCCTCAATACTGAAGGGCAGAAACTGACTTTCTTTCTCCGTTTCTCGCTCTTTGTCCCACATTTCTTTGCTACCTGCCAGATATATATATATATATATATATATATATATATATATATATATTGATATATCTACGTAGATACCGCATTGGCCGCCATGTTGGGACCTACATGCTGCGCCTCGTAATGCATATACAGTATGTCTATCAAGGCAGAAGGTCTATGCACTTAAAATCATAATTTCTCGCTGAATTTCCAACCAGGTATGTATCTATGATACAAAATACTTTGTTAAATTAAAAATGTGGGTTTTCATACCAAAATACCTTATCTTGTGTAGATAATAACAGTACGCAGCTTTAAGCCATGACAATAAGGACAGTCACTTTAGTTTATGTAGGATACTACCCAAATTCACATGTTCGTAACTGTTAAATATTGTAAAACACCTTTTGTGAAATATTCTTCCATGTTACTTTAGTTTGGCGTTTCTTTTGCATGAGCATCCAAAAGCAGCACAAAAGTCTTTTATTTTCTATGAGTCTTTATGGTCAAGCGTGTCAGACATCCGTCCCGAAATGGCGGCGGCGGCACAGACGCATCTCACACAACCGAAGGCGGTATCTACGTATTTATATCTATGGCTACCTGCAACCGCACGACTCCACCACCATGTCCTCGTACTGCTTGTAGACGACGTTGTTGGCCGAGTCGATGTAGAGGATGCTGATCGGGCTGAGTCGCGTCGGGACGCAGCAGGTCGGCGGCGTCGATTCCGGGTCCATCGAGTTCATCAGGGTCTGTATGATGGCGTGGTTGGTCGGCTCCAGGTGCGAGCGGATGGGGAAGTCGCAGACGCCGTCGCAGTGAAACGCTTCGTACTCCAGCGGCGCGATGATCCAGTCGTCCCAGCCCATCTCCTTGAAGTTCACGTGGAGTCGTCTGCGGTGGCACCGCGGCCTCGTCTGCGTCTTCACCGCCTGATGTTGGGGCAGGGTGTGCAGCGGCGGCGGTGGCGGCTGCTGCGGCGGCTGCTGCAGTTTTTTAGCCCCCCTTGCAGGCGGAGCTCGGCGCATTCGCCGCTGGGTGAACAGGTATTCGTAGACGGTTTTGTTGTCATGGCCTGACCGCGCTTTGATCTCGTTGTAGAAAAGGTCGCGCTTCTTGCTTTTGCCAAATGCAAGGAAGAAGGCCTTTTCCTTGTTGGTCCTGCCGGGCCGGGCGAACCCCAGAGTGCGCAGGTCCATGGGGCGACCGCCCCTGTGGTCCAAGGCCTCCAGTTCGAAGCACAGCTGCTGGGAGTGCTGGTTCTGCTGGGTTTTAAAGCCCTTGAAGACTTTCCAGATGTCAAACACTTCCCATTTGTTGCCGAAACCGCCTCCGCCGAGCACATCCTCCATGGTCTTCGTCTGGAGCAGGACAGCCGGTTGTTTACCCGACGCGCAGGTGTACAGCTTCAGGGACGGGGATGACATTATTCCTCCCCCCGCTCCGTCAGCGGCTGTGGATCCCCCCATTGAGATCCTGCGGAGGTCAGATGGGCGCTTCCTCAGGATGCGCAGCTCGGCCCCCAGGAGCCCGTCTCGTTCCAGAGAACTGACATTGAAGTGATACCTCTGCCGTCTCAGCTGGGGCCCACGTTCATCTGTGAGGGATGACAGAGACACAAAGACACAGAAATATATAGTATACTGTATATCAGGGGTCTCCAACAAGTAGCTTGTGAGCTACCGGTAGCTCGCGAGCAGGTTTCCAGTAGCTCGCCAATAGGTTTACAAACTGAGACACAAAATTACCATTTTTATATTTATATTTTATTTTGCATATTTAAAGTGAGGTAGCTAACTTTGTGGGCCATAGATGTCTTAAGTGGTCATTTTTTCTTGGACCCTGATGGGAAATTTTTCAGTGATGTAGCTATAACTATGTGCGCTAAAAGAAGTGCAAACTAGTCATGAACATTGACGTGAAGTTAAGATTTTTCATAAACTTTGGGATTTGCAATTTCAGCAAACAGTAGCTTCATTCAGCTAATGTGTGTTATGTAAATAAATGTAAGTGATGTGATGCATGTAGCTCATGGCCACTTTCGTTCTTTAAAGTAGCTCCTAGATGAAGAAATGTTGGAGACGCCTGCTGTATATAGTTAAATAGTTATAGAGCTTAAATGGCAACAAGTTAAAAAAATGTATGAGTCACAGTCATATCCCTGATATGGATATGAAGTGGTGTATGTAGTATTGCAATTAGATTGGGATGCTGATTGCCTGTATGAGTGTCAAATGCTGCACAAGTGACACATTTGTCTATTGTTCCACCCCTGGGGGACACAGAATGGGAGGGGCGAAATGTATTTGGCCCGGTTGTGTTTCTTGTTTGAGATACTCTTGATGAAGGTCCGGAGAGACCGAATCGTTCGTTTTTTTGGTAAATAAACATTGATGCTAAAGCAAGAGCAGAGTGCGGGATTTGTTCCTTTGTTTTGCAAGAAAAGGCAGATATTAAAAGATCGATTTCGGGATTTTATCAATCGATATCACATCACTTCAAACTAAGATCGATTTTAATTGGAGAATCGATTATTTAAACCCAGCGTTAAATGCAACCAGAAACATCAGGAGGAAGGAACTGACTGTTGTACTGTTTTCTTTTGTTGTCAGTGAGGGAAACCGGTAAATTTCTCCATCTAAATGGGATCCAGCAATAAAATACACACACAACACACACACACACACACACACACACACACACACACACACACACACACACACACACACACACTTCTCACGTCATTCTGCCTCCTTCCTATCCAGGACTTGAGCATTGAAAAGTACATTAGAACCAGACTGGGAGACCACATCGGACTGTAAACAGGCCTGTTATTATGGACCTGCAGCTATTTAACTGCCGATAGACAGTTACCCAGCATCTGCTGCAGAGGAAACAAACACACACACACACACACATCCTGGCACTTCTCTGTGGAAGATCTGATTAAAGCTCAAACTGAGACGAATTGGATTCTACAAACTGTCACATACTTTTTAAACAGAAGGGATGAGGAGTGTTTGAAAGATGTAAGTTTAGATGAAGTCTCAGGTGTGGTCGTTATCACCTCAGGCTACGTTTTAAAATCAACCAGTAATTAATGAGTGCTCAGTAGGCAATGTGCACTCAGTTACTACTAGTTCATTATCTAATTCAACGGTCTTGCAATAAATCGTATCATCGTGATAAGTAATAATTTTTTGGTTCTGGAAATATTTGAAAGACAACAGACACACACACGCATGCACGCACAAGCATACACACACGAACACGCACACACAGAGTAACACACACACACACACACACACACTTACTCACACACACAGATACATTTACACACACACACACACACACACACTTACTCACACACACACAGATACATTTACACACACACACACACAGATACACACACAGCTTTATATACTTATGTCTTGGCCCGGACTCCCTAAAAGAGAGGCTGAATCTTAATGGAAATATTCCTTGTAAAATAAAGGTAAAACAAAAAAAATAAAAACACTAACATTAATTCATTTGGAAGATGCTTTTTGTCCAAAGCGGCGGTTTAATCCAACCCACAGTAGATCGAGAAGCTTTTAAGATTGAAATGCCTCAGCGCTCAGTTCATGTTCCACTCGACACGAGAGACACGAGGCTGCAGGTGCACGAAGGAACATAAAAATGATTTGTTTTTAGAAAGAGCTCGAGAAGGATCAAAAGAGAGTGTATCGGGTGAGTAAGTACTCTCGGAAGAGGTCTTAGATTTAGGGTCGGAGAGATTTCTGTAGACAGAAAGAGATTCTGCTGGCCGAATCCAGACCATCTACATTTAGAAGTTATACACGTGAACTATAACGTTCCATATCTATGGCTGTCCTCGACTAAAGGGCCGTCCACGCCAACAACGATAACCATACATATATAGTTTTAAAAATCGTTCTAACTCCAGTGGATGGCGGAGTCCGCACCACAAGGAATTAAATCCTTCTTCCAATACCACCATGGATATAGAGCCCCTCGGCCAGCCATGCCATGGTCTCGCTTTGCTAGACCCTCCTCCAAAGCGTGCTGAAGGAGGGTCTGGCTACTCCACATAGCATTCGGGGATGGGAGGAAAATGTGCTCTGGTTTAATGGCATTTCTTTATACCAATCAGAAGCGTCATGGGCGGTAACGGAAAATACATGCATCTGGCGGAATTCCCTGCCGCACTGGAAGTGGAACGCGGAGGATATAGACCAGCCATGCCATAACACTTATTTATGAACTTGAATATCCAACGGAAAATAATGAATGAAATAGCACAACGTGGTGTCAACATAAAACACAGTGCTTTCAAGCCGGAGAGCGGAGTTCACTTTGGGTCAAACAACAGGGGACTTTCACCCAGTAGACCGTGGGTTCATGTCCCACGTGTTACGCTTCCGAAACCCAACTGTCCCGTTCTTGTCCCATGTCTCACGTAAACATACCTTTTATAAGCCCACCCACCATCTTTTCCTAAACCTAACTGCGTCAAAAGTCCCGACCCAGCGCGTTCAGATAAAGCGCGTTTAGATCTGACGCTAATGGAGACTTCTGGCGCCAATAACAACGCCAAAGACACCTGACCAAGCGTCCGTATATTACGAGTTAGGAGTGAGAATGTGTTGATCTTGTGTACCGGATGTTATATCATACTGTCGATGACATGTCGGTGATGTGTCGGTGCAGCTGCAGACTTTTTGGTTTATAAAATGTACCCAGATCCACGAATGTGGGATATTACTATACTATATTACTATACAAACTGCACAACATTTACGGTTTTAAACACATGATTAAAGCTGGGAATGAAAAACATCATGGTTTGGGTTCAAATAAGTAAAAATCATCCAAAGAAACATGGCAAAATAGAGGAGCAGGAGACTGAAAGAAAGAAAAAAGAAAGAAGAAAGTTAGGAAAGAAAGAATGTTAGGAAAGAAAGAAAGTTAGGAAAGAAAGAAAGTTAGAAAAGAAAGAAAGAAAGAACGAACGTTAGGAAAGAAAGAAAGTTATAAAGGAAGAAAGAAAGTTATGAAGAAAGAAAGTTAGAAAGTTAGAAACAAAGGAAAGAAAGAACATTAGCAAAGAAAGAAAGTGATAAAGAGAGAAAGAAAGTAAGTTATAAAGGAAGAAAGAAAGAAAGTTAGGAAAGAAAGAACGTTAGGAAAGAAAGAAAGTTAAGAAAGAAAGAAAGAAAGAAAGAAAGTTACGAAAGAAAGAACGTTAGGAAAGAAAGAAAGAAAGTGATAAAGAGAGAAAGAAAGTTAGAAAGAAAGAAAGAAAGTTATCAAGAAAGAAAGTTATAAAGGAAGAAAGAAAGGAAAGAAAGAACGTTAGGAAAGAAAGAAAGAAAGTGATAAAGAGAGAAAGAAAGTAAGTTATAAAGGAAGAAAGAAAGAAAGTTATGAAGAAAGAAAGTTAGAAAGGAAGAAAGAAAGGAAAGAAAGAACGTTAGGAAAGAGAGTGATAAAGAGAGAAAGAAAGTAAGTTATAAAGGAAGAAAGAAAGAAAGTTAGGAAAGAAAGAAAGTTAGAAAGGAAGAAAGAAAGGAAAGAAAGAACGTTAGGAAAGAGAGTGATAAAGAGAGAAAGAAAGTAAGTTATAAAGGAAGAAAGAAAGAAAGTTAGGAAAGAAAGAAAGTTAGGAAAGAAAGAATGAAAGATACAAATAAAAAAGAAAGTTAGAAAGAAAGAAAGAAAGTTCCAGGGGAAGTGAGTTGATGTGAGGGAGCGCGGGGGGAGAGCTGTTCATCAGCTACCTGCTGGCTCAGCCTCTCGGCGGGCGGAGGAGGTCAGCGGCCATTCGCTGAGGACACGCTGAACAAATAAAGATCCAAATTAAAAGTACATTAAGCGCTTGAAATGTAAACCTTTAGCGGGGCTAGAAATATTAAACTCTGGTCCTTCAAACCTTGTTTTAAACAGTTTTACACCGTAAAGATAACATTACCCAGGGGGGGGCCGCCCTCCTTGTGGCTGCGAGGAGTGTTTATTTACCCTCCCGAGGCCGTACATCACTGAAAGGGACTGACCAGATGGCTGGAAACGCACAGAAACCAGAATACAACAGCACACCCACGCAAATGCATAAACATACGCCTGTACATGCATGTGCATGGGCCCCTGGAAACGTCCCAAATCCAAAATATAACAACATTAAACAATGTCAACATCTTGTGTCAAAGACTTTAAGCAAATCTTCCATCGTCGGTTTGGGAAAATACGCTGACGGATGCCGAAAGTTACGTGAGAACACTGATGCAGTCTCAAGTCTGCGCAGTCGCCAGCGCGCTTAGCTTAGCTTAGCATCACGACTGGAAACAGAGGGAGGCGTTGTTATGGAACCCACTCAACTTCTACCCCTTCAATAGCATTCACACACTACTATTGGACAGCAGTGTTGGGAGTAACGCGTTACAAAAGGAACGCAATTACAGTAATGTATTCCTTTTTGCTGTAACACAGTAATATAATGCATTACTAATTAAATGTCGGTAAAATTATACCCGCCACAATCTCAGTAACGCGAGTTACAATGCATTTTATAAATAAAAACATGTTGGGAATGTTTAGGCTGGCTACACGAAAATATCATTGCATTTTATCAGCGGTGGAAAGTAACTATGCTGTACTTCATTACAACTGTAAGGTACTTTTAATTTAGTATTTTCACTTTCTCCTACTTGCCTTTTGTACGTTTTACTTCTCTATTTGTATAGCTTTAGTTAGCTAAGTCAAACTTCTGCTGTCATTTTGGTGAAAGTAACTCAAAAGTAGTGTAAAGCAGTGGTTCCCAACCTGGGGTCCAGGCACCCCCAGGGTGGGCG
>NC_053115.1:42414459-42456959 GCF_010015445.1 Perca fluviatilis
CTGGTGCGGACCCGCCGGTCCCTCTGCCGGTTCCTCCGTGGGTCTGCTGTCCTTCCCCGCGCCCCGCTGCCTCTCCGAGCCGCTGGTGTTGCTGCTCCGCGGGTCTGGTTCGGCCGAGGGACCCGAGCGCGGGACGCAGGTGGAGCAGCAGAGTCCAGCAGCTCAGCAGAAGAGAGAGACGCGTCGCGACATTCATCCTAAAGCCCGTGTGCCTTTTGCCAGGCCGTCATTGTAACAAAGCGCAGTATGTTTTCAGAGCGAGAAGGACCCGGTTTAGATTAGAAAAAGAAGAGGCAGCAGCGGTCCTGTTCGGTCCGAGTCTTTCATCCTCTGAGTTTTCTCTGCGCTCTGCTGCCAGAGGTGAAAGGGATAAAAAGCGCTTCTCCCGTCTGAAACAGGCCACAGACATATGCAAGGTTGTAAAAGCAAAGATGTGGACTATAGCGGAGTTTTACAAGTTGAAGAAACACATCCTGCAAGCCTTTATTCTCCCATCCGTCATCTGTAAGAACCATAGTGCTGCAGGGATCCTGTGTGTGATAAAAAAAAACAATTAAAAAAAAATGGTGCAGAAATCCAAGAAAAAAAAAAGGCAGAGACTTGCTTTAAACACTCCACGGCACGACTCTGCTGGATATCTTGTAAGAAACTTCTTTAAATCCCACTTTTTTTTCCAAGAGAGGCAAGAATGGCGTAATGCCGCTGCCTCCGTCTTTTTTTTTCCCTTCTTCTCTTTCCCTTCAAAGTTTGAACTCCGTCCAGGGAAAATATTTCGCTCACACACCAACCTGCAGGTGCTCGACAGAAATCCTCCAGCAAACCTGAGCGCAGGAATTGGAAACGGAATTCCAGAGAGCCGTTTTAATTAGCCCGTGATGTCATGCTGTCCGAGCTCATTTAACAGCAATATTTCTTCTCAAATCTTCCTCCCCTTTCTTTCCACCAATGACTCACTCAAGAGCTGTAACACCAAATGGCACACACAAAAAACCACCCCTTCCCCAAAAGAGAAAGAGAAAAAGAAAAACTGCATTATGTCATTTGAAGTGAGCAGTTTTTCTAGGCTTCCACTTTGTCCAAACAAACCCCCACTATGACAAAATTTTTCAAGTAGCCTAATATTGAGTAAATCCTTTACTTTAGTAGAAGCAGTAATACCACACTTAAAAAATACTCCATTACAATATCAAGTTATTTTAAGTGGTAAAAGCTACGGAAGCGTATTGCTGCCAATGCAGCGAAAAAGAAAACTGCATCAGTATCATGTAGTAGCAAGATGTTAATTATATTTTAGCAAAATATCTTGACATTATAACAATGTAGAACAATTATAAAAACTTTGCATTTTGTCATTTGAAGTGAGCAGTTTTTCTAGGCTTCCACTTTGTCCGAACAAGAGCGTGAGAAGTTGTCAGAAGTTATATAGCCAACTATCACACAATCTTAAGTAATACCAAGTAAATCCTTTACTTTAGCAAGGGTATACCACACTTCAAATACTGTGCCACATGTATGTTTAAAATTAAAACATGATGTATGTCGACAATTATTTTAATAGCTTAGTATTAGTAAGCTATGTGTAAAGGCCTTAAGCCTCCCCCAAACGTTATTGTAGGCCCAGTTTAATATGCAACATCATTTTATATAATATTTGTAAGGGGTCCCTGCTCCGTCTCTCTTTCAGCTAAGGGGTCCTTAGCCATAAAAACGTTGAAGACTCCTGCTTTAGTAGAAGCAGTAATATTACAATTAAAAAATACTCTAAATACGCGATAAAGAAAACTGCATCAGTGTCTTGTAGTAGCAAGATGTTAATCACATTTTAGCAAAAATATTTCACGGAGACATTAATAATTAAATTATTGATATTGTGATGTATGTAAACAATGAGATGGATTTTGAAATGGACGAGGCTGTACAGAAGGAAGAATGAGTCTCAGCCCAAACAGGAAGTAGAACTTAATCACATTGTGCATATGAGTCATATTTCCCCCAATTTATCCGGACAAGAGGTTCATGTTCTAACAAGACAAATTATCACATTACAATGTGGAAAGTTATAACATTGTAACGTGATGACTAGTATATTGTAATCATCTTGGAACCATCTGTGTTACTTTTGGGCAATTTGGTTGAAAGAAACCCAAATTTATGATGTAGAAACTTTGAAAACGGGTCAAATTTGAACCGAGGACAACAGGAGGGTTAAGCCTCTACAGAGCTTCATCACAGCCATAGGCAAACAGCCAATCTGGCAGTTCTGGCAAATGCCAAAAGGGCTGATGCACTCTTGGGCCAAATTAGGCCGCTGGAAGAGAAAATGCAACAACACTGGCGTATCACACTAGTTTGACAAAAATATGCAAGACTGTACAGCTTGCCTGGAGCCTCCCATCTGGTGCCAGTGGGCTTCTACTTTTCAAAATAAAAGCTTGCGTCTTGTCCGCTACGTCTTTGTACTTTGGTGTTTGGGGCGTTTAAAGTTTGTAATAATATGTTTTAAATATGAAAGCATTTACATTCTATTCTAAGATGGTGCCATGGTAGTTTATTTGAAGGTTTTATAAATTGTGTGTCTTATTTTATTATGAAGGCCTGTAAATGCACCTCATGCTGCCATAATCTCACGTGAGCCTGGTTTTTGCAATTATAAAGCAAATAACGTCCCTGTCTGAAATTGGGCCGGTAAGGGACGGGATTGCCCACCCGTCCACCCTGACTTCCTCCCTCCCTCTTATACAGCAGCAGTCAAAAAATAGCAGTCAAAAAATACGTGGAATTATTAAGAGCTTAACTTTTGGTAGCTATATGTACGTATAGTTCATGAGAACAGTCTGTGAGGTTAGGGGACCTTTGTACTCATGGCTACAATAATAACCACTTGGTTAAAGTTAGAAAAGGATCGCAATGACGGTGAAAGAAACAGGACGCAAACAACAGTCCGTTCACCCCGACGTCCACCTTCCTAAAGAGTCATAATTCCTGCAGCCGCTAGAGGGCGCTATCGTTAAACGTTAAGGACAGTCTCCACCTTACAGTTTCATCTGCTCAGCCTCAGGAAACAAATGACACAGAAAATACAAAAGAAAGAAAGTCCGTCCTGTAGAAATGGCAAGACGGGTCACAGAGTCAACGCTGTGAACATCCACGTTTACACTCTCCACTTATTTAATTATCCTTCCTTTCACTGGAACACAGAGGGCCTTGGTTCTAATTCAAAATTTTGTTGCCAGTTTAATTTATGATGCCACAAGGAGTGCCAGCTTGGTGTCATAAATTTAGTTTAGAAACATGCTTGAGGAATAATTAGCAGCCAGAAAAGCTTGGGTTCAAATTTGGAGACTTTGGCAGTCGACGAGGGTCTCTGGTGGTTTGTAACAAGAGCCGGTGTTCTGGTACAGTGTTTCTGTTTCTCTCCCTGTTTCTCTTTCCTTTTCTTTCGACCTGTGTCTTTCACCGCTCGGCTCCGTATGAGGGCATGATGGATGAACAGAAGTGATTGGATAATACAAGGCTGTCATGGATCACACATAAAATCAACCTGATCCAGTCAATTCAACTAAACAGCTAAAGGATGTGAGTAACCTTGACTGGCCAAGTAGCTGCAGAACAGACGAGGCTCAGTAACAGCTTTATGTTTGCTTTAATTGTGAAATACAGCGTAATACATCATCCGCTGCATTTTTTTTCACCCAGCTCTTTCAATTTGTAGTTGTAATTTCAGCCCAAACTGTGCCAGGCTCACTTCTTTTGCAAATAATTGTGGCTAACACATATTCAGAACCAAAAGTCAAAACATAAACTGTCGTTGATTTTAATTTGAGTTTTTAGCTACACAAGCAACACATTCTCACTATCATCGCGTCAAAAAGTGGCGCTTAGTGAGGTGCCTTTGGCATTTGTTATTGACACAAAAAGTGTCATGTTTAGACACGCTTGGTCGGGACTATTGGTGTCACTTTTCGACGCTCTGGCTCGGGACGTACAGTACAGGCCAAAAGTTTGGACACACCTTCTCATTCAATGTGTAAACTTCCTTTATTTTCATGACTATTTACATTGTAGAGACTCTCACTGAAGGCATCAAAACTATGAATGAACACATATGGAATTATGTACTTAACAAAAAAGTGTGAAATAACTGAAAACATGTCTTATATTTTAGATTCCTCAAAGTAGCCACCCTTTGCTTTTTTGATAGCGCTGCAAACCCTTGGTGTTCTCTCAATGAGCTTCATGAGGTAGTCACCTGAAATGGTTTTCACTTCACAGGTGTGCCTTGTCAGGGTTAATTAGTGGAATTTTTTCCCTTATTAATGGAGTCGGGACCATCAGTTGTGTTGTGCAGAAGTCAGGTTGATACACAGCCGACAGCCCTATTGGACAACTAATAGAATTCATATTATGGCAAGAACCAATCAGCTAAGTAAAGAGAAACGAGTGGCCATCATTACTTTAACAAATGAAGGTCAGTCAGTCCGGAAAATTGCGAAAACTTTGAATGTGTCCCCAAGTGCAGTCGCAAAAACCATCAAGCGCTACAATGAAACTGGCTCACATGAGGACCGCCCCAGGAAAGGAAGACCAAGAGTCACCTCTGCTGCTGAGGATAAGTTCATCCGAGTCACCAGCCTCAGAAATCGCAAGTTAACAGCAGCTCAGATTAGAGACCAGATGAATGTCACACAGAGTTCTAGCAGCAGACAAATCTCTAGAACAACTGTTAAGAGGAGACTGCACGAATCAGGCCTTCATGGTCAAGTAGCTGCTAGGAAACCACTGCTAAGGAGAGGCAACAAGCAGAAGAGATTTGTTTGGGCCAAGAAACACAAGGAATGGACATTAGACCAGTGGAAATCTGTGCTTTGGTCTGATGAGTCCAAATTTGAGATCTTTGGTTCCAACCGCGTTCTTGTGCGTACGGCTAGAAAAGGTGAACGGATGGATTCTACATGCCTGGTTCCCACTGTGAAGCATGGAGGAGGAGGTGTGATGGTGTGGGGGGGCTTTGCTGGTGACACTGTTGGGGATTTATTCAAAATTGAAGGCATACTGAACCAGCATGACTACCACAGCATCCTGCAGCGACATGCCATCCCATCCGGTTTGCGTTTAGTTGGACCATCATTTATTTTTCAACAGGACAATGACCCCAAACACACCTCCAGGCTGTGTAAGGGCTATTTGACCAAGATGGAGAGTGATGGAGTGCTGCGTCAGATGACCTGGCCTCCACAGTCACCGGACCTGAACCCAATCAAGATGGTTTGGGGTGAGCTGGACCGCAGAGTGAATGCAAAAGGGCCAACAAGTGCTAAGCATCTCTGGGAACTCCTTCAAGACTGTTGGAAAAACATTTCAGGTGACAACCTCTTGAAGCTCATCAAGAGAATGCCAAGAGTGTGCAAAGCAGTAATCAGAGCAAAGGGTGGCTACTTTGAGGAATCTAAAATAGAAGACATGTTTTCAGTTATTTCACACTTATTTGTTAAGTACATAATTCCATATGTGTTCATTCATAGTTTTGATGCCTTCAGTGAGAATCTACAATGTAAATAGTCATGAATATAAAGGAAACGCATTGAATAAGAAGGTGTGTCCAAACTTTTGGCCTGTACTGTATGTTTAACTGACATGCGGCACAAGAACGGGACAGTTAGGTTTAGGAAAAGATGGTTGGGGGAGTTACAAAATAAATGTTTCAGTGACACGCGGGACAAGACATGACATGACCCCGGTCTCCTTGAGGAGAGTCCTGTGTTGGTTGACCCCTCACACTTATGCTAGTAGATCATTGATCAGCTCTTTCTCCGTGAAGAGAGAGTGTGAGAGAGATTGGTGCGCAACAATCAGCTGTTTTTCCGAAGGGATAGTCAACAAGTCGGCCCTTCAGATCAAATTGCGGTCACCACGTATTTTCTTGTCTTTGTTTTTGGTAGTTGTTGTGTTTGGTGTAGTTTCATCGTTGGGTCCGATTCATGGAATGGATGATTAAGTTAGACTCAATGTTTTCTTTTCTTTTTTTTAAGATCATTTTTTGGGGCTTTTCCCTTTATTTTGAAAGTGGATAGAGATGAAAGGGGGAGAGAGAAGGGGGATGACACGCAGCAAAGGCGTGTCATCCCCCTTCTCTCTCCCCCGGTCGGATTAGAACCCTGCACCGCTGCAGAACTCAGCCAACATGGGGCAAAAGCTCTTACTGGGTGAGCTAGCTTTCAGTGAAGTTAATAGAGGAGGGAGGGGAGCCGTGACTGACTGTACTTTCTGTCTGCTCAGTTTTCAGACCAAATGGCTTCCAGATCAGAGGAGGATCTCTGCTGTCCGTTCTGTCATGATGTCTTTAAAAATCCTGTTGTTCTGACATGTAGCCACAGCTGACTCACGGCTCTGCTCTCGCTTTTTATCCCTGCCGCACAGCCTTGACGATGTTGAAGCCGTTATCTGTCACAATGAGCAGCACCTTGTCTTTCAATTCAATTTCAATTCAATTTTATTTATAGTATCAAATCATAACAAGAGTTATCTCGAGACACTTTACAGATAGAGTAGGTCTAGACCACACTCTACAATTTCCAAAGCCCCACCAATTACAGTAATTTCCTCAACAGCAAGCATTAGCAGTGGCTATGTCTTCTCCTATACCCCACGCGTCTAATGTCCGATCAGTGCAGCGAGCAATGGACTCCCCTGTGTGAGGGTGCTCCAATTGGTGCAGGTTAAGCAGGGCATGGTGAACCTGGCCTCCGGGCGGGTGGTAAAAACAAGCTGACACAACATAAAAGATGCTGTTAATCCTCTCTTGCTCCAACCATTTACACATAGGGTCAGCTTCCTCGCATCCTTAATGATCTCTTTTACTTTCTGCTTTGCCATATCCATCTTAGCCCCACTAAGGCTGTTGACTCTTGCAGCTCCAGGTGTTTTGAATTTTGGTTCGAGTACATTGGCGAACTGTTTGAAGGCAATCTACTCACACAGTCGTGTAGACATCCCAGTATTAATAAACAGATTAACCAACGCTTCCTCCCGCTTGTGGTGTTCCTGCGTATTAACTAACCAGCAGCTATCGGGTCGTCGCTGAAAGCACTCATGTAGTGTTTTCTCTCCTGCGGTTGTCTCCGTCATGCTGCCTGGACCTGTAACGTTACCGGAGTTAGCTTCTTCTGTTGCGTTCTCCTTTACCTCTTTCAGTAAAGCTAGGTTAGCCTCCTTGTGCACGCTTCTCAAATTAAACTTTCAAATTCGTGGGATTTTTGCCTTTAAGAAATTTTCCACATATTTTACCACCTTCCACTGCAAGGCACTTGCTTTTATCTGACACACAGTCATATTCAAAGTAATCCCAAATTGGACTCTGCCGCTTTCTACCAACTTTCGGTACCGCCATGATGCCAGGCGAGGGGCATGGGCTATGTTGTGTTCAATTTAACAATGGAATATCTGAATTTCTGGGTTCCCAGTCGGAAACTGTATGTCTATGGTCGGAAATGTCAACTCTGAAAGATATAACGTTATTTGCTCTATGAAAGACATTGACAAAGACGAAAACTAAGGACATTTACGCGATGATTTTATTTTGGTTAGTTTTGCAAACAGACATTACAGTTTTAGTTAGTTATCGTTTTTTTGTAATGCCTCGTTTTTATTTTTATTTCAGTTAACGACAATGTTTTTTCCCACCTAGTTTTCGTTATTTCGTTCGTTTTCGTTAACAATTATAACCTTGCTCTCTACATACTACTATTAGTAATGACAGATTCATCATATCTAGTAAAAATATCTAGTGTTAATGAAGGCTACATCTACACTACTCCGCTTTGGTTTGAATAAGAATATCTTTTACATTTATGTTTCCTAGATCTATTCCTTGTTTGCATGCTCTACTTCCTGTTTTATTTTGTAGTGTTTGGTTTCATGGTTTCATGTGTCTTTGTCTAATTTTGTTTCCTCTGGAGTCAGCCCTGCCCAGGTGTGTTTAATCTATCCCTCGTTACTACCCTCCTTTCGTTACTCCACCCTCACCTGACTCACTCGAAACAGAAAAACAGACTTCAGCTCAGCTTCACCCTCAGACCAAACTAACAACTACCTCTGAGTGAGTTCAGCTACAGGAGAGAAAAGTGGAAAACTACAACACTGCTGCTTCAACCTGCTGACACTCCACACACTGAAGGTGAGTTGGACTTGAAAACATGACTCAAAGTGAAAATAAATTTCAGTGAAGTTAGCAGAGCTGTATAGTAACAAAGTAGAACTACTTCACTACTCTACTTAAGTACTAAAAGGCTGTATCTGTACTCTACTGGAGTATTCTTTTTTTCTCCTACTTCCACTTTTACTTGAGTACATATTTTCGATGAGTTTAATATTTTTACTCCGATACATTTTATATGTGCTCCATCGTTACTCGTTACTGTTGTGAATTCCTCACACTACGAAGACTGTGTAGGTTACAGTGTGTGTGTCTGTACGTTAGTTACTTACGTTAATTTACTTTACGTAAGAAATCCCCGAGACCGCGTCGTGTTTCTTTTCATTATTGTCGGCCCATTCAGAAGACAGAGACGATGTAAGTTTGTACTCTTTCTATTTAGCTATTACTGCAGCAGATGAAGCTATTCCTGAGTTGTTTGAGTCTGCAGTGAGTCCTGAATGTTAACCATTTGACCCTGTGATGTGAAGCTTCTCTAGTTTATCTGGATGTTTGACCCTGTGATGTGAAGCTGCTCTAGTTTATCTGGATGTTTGACCCTGTGATGTGAAGCTGTTAGTTTATCTGGATGTTTGACCCTGTGATGTGAAGCTGGCTGTTTATCGATGTTACCCTGTGATGTGAAGTGATCTAGTTTATCTGGATATTTCACCCTGTGATGTGAAGCTGTTGTTTATCTGGATGTTTGACCCTGTGATGTGAAGCTGTTAGTTTATCTGGATGTTTGACCCTGTGATGTGAAGCTGCTCTAGTTTATCTGGATGTTTGACCCTGTGATGTGAAGCTGATCTAGTTTATCTGGATGTTTGACCCTGTGATGTGAAGCTGCTCTAGTTTATCTGGATGTTTGACCCTGTGATGTGAAGCTGCTAGTTTATCTGTATGTTGCTAGCTTGCTAACTTTCCACTAGCTACATCACACATGTTACTAGCTAGTGTGTGATATGTTTTTGAGGGCTTTAGTCGTTACTGTGCTGGAGAGGATGTTCATTTAACTTGCACAGTGTGATAATTGTACATTTTATTTCAGTATTTGTTAATATTATTTTTAATATAATATATTTAATATTTGTTAATTCCTTTGGCTACAGCCTTGGCTAAACATTTGACATAATATAAACAATATGATATTCAAACTTTTGACTGCTTCTTTAATAACTAAATAACACAATACTTGTACTTTTACTTTCAGTACTTGAGTAGTAAATTTTAAAATAAATTACTTGCAATACTTAAGTACAACATTTTTTGAATACTTTAGTACTTCTACTTAAAGGGGTGATAGAATGATTATATAGGGTATTTCACACTGTTCCTTATGGTCTCCTAATGGGGTATGTAACATTGGTTGGGCTGAAAATGGCCTGGTTGATATTTTATTGGCCCTTATGCATCCCTGTGTTTTGGCCCTATTTGTAACAAGAGCTTTTCTTCCAAATATGCTATGCTCATGAATATTTAGATGAGCTGCGCGCTGATTAGTTGAGCGAATCCCCATACACAGACATAAGAGAAGCGACAGAATCTCATATTCCAGACACTGCAATGTTTCATTACCAAATTCACTTCTGAGACTTTTTTATGCGAGAAATCAACTATAAAAAAGCTCAAATATGGGCCATTTTACGAAAATGTATGGCTAATTGCAAATTTGGTAAGACGCGTCAGACTTTAGGAGCTCCACACAGTCTGACGAGAAAGTGGCAGCCTGCTGGGCTCCATACCCAGGGCAAAGTCACCCTTTGTGGATTACTGCACTAAGGATCTCCGCTGCCGGCATAACTATAAAATATTTACAGTTTGAATTTCGTCATGGCACTTATATCACAGCTACCCCAAGGTCTTACAAAGCTAACAAAAGCTAACAGTCCGATTTGAATTTAAGGCATTTTTATGAAGGTGAGGGGTCTTGTTAGACGGAGCAGCTAGCTATATGTCCCATTCAACACAATGGGAAAATATCGCGGCAAACTAGCTACACTTTCGGCATAACTATAGTATATTTACAGTTTGAATTTCGTCATGCCACTTATATAACATCTACCCAAATGTCTTTATAAAGCTAACTGTTGTGTCCGATTTCAAATTAAGGCATTTTTGTGAACGCCGGGGGTCTTGTTAGGAGGAGCAGCTAGCTAGCCATGTGTCCCATTGAATACAATGGGAAACGATTGCGGCTAGCTAGCTACACTTTCGGCATAACTATAGTACATTTACAGTTTGAATTTCGTCACGGCATGTATATTACAGGTTCCCCAAGGTCTTAGAAAGCTTAGCTAACACTTGTCCGATGTCGGATTTAATGCATTTTTGTGAATTTCAGAGGTCTCGTTAGGAGGAGGCTAGCTAGCTCTCATTGATGGACTCCAGCTCACTGCGGGCTCTATCAATGAGACTCGCAGACAAGAGGCATTTATTTCCCCAATCGTTTGTTTAAATAACTCAACACACATCCATTATAAGATTAACTAGCACCTGCGGTAAGAGATTGCGGGCGTAACAAGCTCGCTGACCGCGCTCTCAGTCACACCGGCCATTTAGCAGGAAGAGGGGAGGGAGAACAGCAAGCTGCAGGCCCTGGAGCTCTGTCAGGGCAGCGCCGTTTGGTAGTCCAGTCACCCAGAAAAGGGTGAGTTTGCGCGGGTATGGAGAACCGCGGGCTGCCGGCCGTGACGGAGCTCAATCGAGCTCACAGCAGGCCGGGGTCTGTGAAGGAGGACAGGCAGGGCGGTGATTAGGGCTGGGGGTAAACGATTATTTATTAAACGATTAATCGGGTGATTATTTTATCGATTAGTCAACTAATTGGACGATTAATCTAACGATTATTTTTCTGTTGCTCGATTAATAAAAACCATAATATATCTCAAATAAATACCAAAAAAATCTTAATAATAGACTTTATTAAACATTTTTGCACAGCAAAAAATCTTCTCCTTTACACAAAATTAAATAAATACAATTATTTTACTGTTATACAAAATGAAAGGCCAGCCTGTTTACTCTTTTAAAGTACAAACATAACTCTCTCATAACTCTAAAAAATTAATACGTTGTAGTGTTGGTTGTAGTGCAAAAAAAACACGTGCAGTGCACAGTATAGACATTCCTGAGAGTGTTTAACACAATATAAAATTCCTGTTTTCAGTTTTACAGTCCCAACATAAATCTCTCCTGTACAAAGCTACTGCAATCTGCTTGCTACCGTTAGCTAGATCTAGCAGCTGTACTCTTTGGTGGTGATAGGCTAACAAACGCATCCTAGCTCTCTGTGTGTTCGTGCTAGGCTAGTAGCTAACGTTCACGTTAGCTAACGTTAGCTACTATAGATAGTTGTGTTCTGCAGCCGTAAGCTAGCTACCATTCAAGCAAACATTAGATGATAACTAACGTTAGCTAAACACAGCTGTCTAGGCGCCAGTAGCTAGCTAACGTTAACGTTAGCTACTAACCTAGCACGAACAAACTGCATGGAGAGCTAAGATAGTTAGCTAGCACCACCGAAGTGCGCAGAGCTCAAGCTACACAACACACTACGCAAACATGAAATTAATTTAGCCAACGTTAGTACTACTTGTTATTGTCTCCTTCACGAGAGACAATGGGGTGCCTCCGTTTCAGATGCTCCCACATTGATGTTGTGCTGGTGTGGTATGCCAACTCCATTTGGCAAAGAGCGCAAATAACGACACCTTTTACGTTTGGGACTAAATTTGAAGTATTCCCATACCTTCGATGATTTAGGGCGAGCTGTCTTTTAGGACTTTTTCTTTTATTGGGGCTTTTTGCAGGGCTTTGTTTGGAATTATGTGAGGAGGTTGCTGTTTCGTTCTCCATTCTGCAATGTTTTGGTCTCCCATGTGTGTGTGGCGAGCTGTCGCGAAGCGTCGACGCAAAAATTTGACGTCGACGTAATTTTTATGTCGACGCGTCGACATCATCGATCGCTACAGGCCTAGCGGCGATGTAGCAACCCAGGCAGCACCGGCCGCTGAACTCCGACACACAGTCTGACAAAATTTGCAATTAGCCATCCATTTTCGTAAAACTGCCCATATTTGAGCTTTACATAGTTGTTTTCTCGCATAAAAAAAGTTTCAGAAGTGAATTTTGTAATGGAATAGCAGAGATCTGCGCGACCTAGATTCAGAAGACTACCTGATCTAAGGTCAGTTGTGTAGCCTATGTAAATGTTGGGGCATGACCGTTCTCTTAATACATCCATGGGCGTGACAAAGGTAGAGGTCTTGGGATGCTTACGTAAGCTTCTAGCTTTGCTCAGATTTGCCCGTTTTCAGGGGCAGTTTCAAAATATGAGATTTTTATAGTAAAGGGGTGTCAATGGGATTTTGAGCTTCTATGTATGTCCTATTTACCCACCGAACTGTCGTTATTCAACTATGACAAGGTAAAATCGGTTTTGCATTCTATCACCCCTTTAAGTGTTGTGCTTAAAGAGCACTTCAACTTCTACTCAAGTCACTTTTTTGATAGAGCACTTGTACTTTTACTCAAGTATGGGTCTCTAGTACTTTATACACATCTGGAAGTTAGTAGAGGAGGGAGGGGAGCCGTGACTGACTGTACTTTCTGTCTGCTGTGTTTTCAACTTCACTCAGAGACAAAATGGCTTCCAGATCACAGGAGGATCTCTGCTGTCCGGTCTGTCATGATGTCTTTAAAAATCCTGTTGTTCTGACATGTAGCCACAGCTTCTGTAAAGACTGTCTGCAGCGCTGGTGGAGACAGAAACAAGCTCAAGGGTGTCCAGTCTGAAGACATCTCATTCCTGATCAACTACAAGGCTGCAGTGGAAAGAGTCCAGCAAGGCCCCCTGCTGGATGATCCACAGCTGCTCCCAGGAGCTCTGATAGACGAGGCCAAACACCTGGGCAACCTTAACTTCAACATCTGGAACAAGATGAAGGACATGGTCTCCTACACTCCTGTGATTCACCCAAACACTGCTATCCAAAACTCATCCTGTCTGAAGATGACCAGTGTGAGACTTGGAAGAAAAGAACACTCCTGATAATCCAGAGTTTTTAATACCCCTCTGTCCGGGCTCTGAGGGTTTAACTCTGGGATCACAGCTGGGATGTCAAGGTTGGAAAGTACAACTGAACTGGGTGTGTAGCAGAGTTGTCCAGAGGAAGGACAACTGTCTGGTTATGGAGAATATGTTCCATGAAGGTAAACGCTCAGCACAGTACCATCAGCTCCACGCACTGATCTCGTAGTGCAGAAGAAGCTCCAGAGGATCAGAGTGACTCTGGACTGGAACAGAGGAAAGCTGTCGTTCTCTGATGCTGATACTGACACACACATACACACCTTCGCACACACTTTCACTGAGAAAATGTTTCTATTCATTAACACTTGGGATAAAGTCCCACTGAAGATATTACCAGTGAATGTGTGTGTGACAGGGGAGCAGAGCAGTTAGAGATAAAGAGGATGATTATATTCATGATGGTGTTTTTTTTTAAAGAGAAAAGTCTCTGAATTTAACCTCTTAATCTGCACCTGTCCTCCTGCTGTCTCATTATTAGAAAGATATGTTCTTTCACTTATTGTTTTCATTTTATTTAGTTTGAAAGTTAGCTTTTGTTATGTTAAATTATTTCACTTCTTTTCTGATCATTTTGGTTCGTTTAGCCTTTTTCTGTTTTACCAATACTGTTGATTTAAATTGTTGTTCATGTTTTATTATTTTGTGTGTGTGGAGCCATGACGACCAGCAAACACTTTGTAGAAGCTGATTTGATCCAAAGAAGGAAAAAAGAACCAAACATTGTTCAGATCCAATAAACTAGAAAGTTTCCAAACATTTAAATCAATGTTTGAATACATGTATTATTTAAAAGTTATACATATGAAATTATGCAAGATATATGAACCATTTTCTGTTTGATTCTTTCTGTAAAAGTGTTCAGTCTGCGGTTGAATTCTGCTGTTAGTCATTCAGTCAGAGGAGGAGTTGTTCTATTAAGGTGGATGTCTCCGTTTGGCTTCAGACTTTATGTAATGTTGGTGATTTAAGAACTGAATCTTGCTCTTCTATAACAAATCAGAAAGTGAAACTCTACATTGAAAAGAGACAGAAATTGTCATAAATAAATAGCAATAAAAACAATGAAAAATGTTCCAAAACCTCAATAACTCTTTACATGCATTTGAGTTTTATCATTTTTTGAAGGCTGATGGGAATGTTATTGTGTTTGAATGTGAAGTTTGGGTCTCATACATCATGTAAAAGTTATTGTTTCATTGTGAAATGGTGGAGGGATATTTCAGCGATCATAATGTATTTTTATTTTTTTTTTAATAGAATTGTTGCAGAATTAGAAATTTTTTGGGGGGGGCATTTTAGCCTTTACAGTTTTTCCAATTGCTAACACACTAAAATGACATGCATAGCATAATTATTTAAACTGACACACAGAGATGTGCTTTACACACATTTTGCAATTCAAAATGGAACTTCTGAAATGCTCTGAACACTGTTCTCTGCATAAGACACAACAATCTGACATAAAGTCACATGTTTGCCATTTCAAAACACAGCCATTCAAAAATAACTCTACGTGAGCTAATTAGCCTATATATGTGCCACTTGGCCAAACACCCCAATGGTTAATTGTTACCACTTTAATCAGGAAGTAAGCACTATGATGCCTCTTTTTTTTCTATATATTGTTTCTGCACATTTTCTTCTGCAATTTTCTTTTTCAGTTTACTGTTTTTTTTTTAGCATATTTTTGTTTGGTCCAATGTAAATATATCTGCTGTACATATGTTGCACTGACTTGTTTGGTGAAAAATAAAAAATAAATAAAATATTTCAACAGCATGTGTGTGTATCTGCAAATATGTATTCCTGTGCATGTGAACAATGTGAAGAATTTTCTACAATTTGAATTATTTTAGTAATATGGCAAAGCATACTAAAGATGAGAGTGCTTTTCATTTTGCCCAACAGTGTGTAGTTAGACACAAATCTGGTAATATGAATGAAGTGTGTGCAATTTGGTGCAAAAGTTTGATTTAGATAATTCTGTATGTAGTTTTGGTTGCAGTGCTTCATTTTGCAGGATATATATGAGGTATTTTGCAGTTTGGGCGTGTGGTTTTGTGAATTGTATTTTGATAAAACCAGCCTAGTTTGCAAAATTGTGTTTTTGCAATTGGAAAAACCTGTAATAGACAGGACAACAAATGGGGGATAGAGGGGGAAGACATGCAGCAAATGGCCACAGGTCAGACTCAAACCCTGAGCCGTTGCGTCAAGGAGTGAGCCTCTGCATATGGGCGCCCGCTCTACCAGGTGAGCTAACCAGGCGCCCCAGAATTTGAATACTTAACCTTCAAAACAAAGATCTTCACTGCATTGTTCTTCAAGAAACATTGGTGTAACTAAACTTAAATCTGTGACAAATCCTGTGCTCTCATCCTTCATCAAAGATTTATATTTCTGACTATATGTGAATATAAGTATTAATTTTGTCTGATTAGATCAGGGGTGTCAAACTTAACCTCACTAAGGGCCACGCTGGAAAATAAGAAGCACATCAAGAGCCAGATGTAAAGTTTATAGACATGCTTTTATTTAAGAGAAAAGTCAAATATCTTTGAAGGGATATCTGCATGCCTCATATAGCTTTCTCACTTACATTTGTTCAACACATTAAGCCCTAAAAAATTCAGCAAAAAAGTTCCTTAACCATCATTTAAGTAAGCGCCAAAAAAGGTTGAAAAAAGCCACTCACACAGCTGAAAAGACATTGGGAAACCCCCCCCAAAAAAAGTCGTGAAAGTGACAAAAACAGAAAAAAGCCACAAAAAGTAGGTGGGCCAAAATTTATTTGGGAACCTAAATTGATGTTTGGGTCAGATCAAAGTCTGCGAGGGGCCAGATTTGGCCTATACGGGCCTTGAGTTTGACACGTGGATTAGATTATTCTGAGTAAGTTCTGTGCAATAAATGGTTAGCATCCAGATTCTCTGCCTACTGTTGTCTCTCTACATACTACTCTCTACTGTTGTCTCTCTACATACTACTCTCTACTGTTGTCTCTCTACATACTACTCTCTACTGTTGTCTCTCATACTACTCTCTACTGTTGTCTCTCTACATACTACTCTCTACTGTTGTCTCTCTACATACTACTCTCTACTGTTGTCTCTCTACATACTACTCTCTACGTTGTCTCTCTACATACTACTCTCTACTGTTGTCTCTCTACATACTACTCTCTACTGTTGTCTCTCTACATACTACTCTCTACTGTTGTCTCTCTACATACTACTCTCTACTGTTGTCTCTCTACATACTACTCTCTACCGTTGTCTCTCTTCATACTACTCTCTACGTTGTCTCTCTACATACTACTCTCTACCATTATCTCTCTACATCCTACTCTTAATAATGACAGATTCATCATATCTAGTAAAAATATCTAGTGTTAATGAAGGCTACATCTACACTACTACGCTTTAGTTTGAATAAGAATATCTTTTACGTTTACGTTTCCTAGATCCATTCCTTGTATATGTTTGCATGTGTTACTTCCTGTTTTATTTTGTAGTGTTCGGTTTTATGTGTCTTTGTCTAGCTCTGTTTCCTCTGGAGTCAGCCCTGCCCAGGTGTGTTTAACCTATCCCTCGTTACCACCCTCCTTTCCTGTTCAGTGTCGGACTGCTGCGTTTGTTCCTGGCTGTGTATACCTGTGTAGATTATTCTACTTTGTTGTCTTTCTAGTGTTTCTGGATTGTCTTTATAGATTGTCTGTTTTAGGATCCAGCTTTGTCATTAAAGCTCACTTTCTGTTGAATCAACCTGCCTACTCATATCCTGCATTTGGGTCCTCCTTCTGCTAACCGTGAGTTTCACAGGCCCGTTTTCCTTTTGTAGTTTGTGTACCTAATTTTGTTGATTCACTTAAAACTCTTTGTAACCAATAAATACCTTTTACGTTTACCAAAAACAACTCTGTTCTATGTGGCCTAACCAACGTTCAAACTATATTGTTGAAATGTCAGCAGGTGGATGTCAGACCACAGGCTATCGCTTCACTTAGGGAAAACAGAAGCCATATTGTTTGGGTCAAAGATAAAACTGAAAAGATCCCCTGGTTTTAGGGTTTTAGTTGGAGATAATGTCATTATTGTAAAGGACTCCGTTAGTTACCTTGGTTGTGTGCTGGACTGCCACTTGTCTGGAGTGGGCCAAGTGCATAAGGTACATACCAAGGTGAATCAAAGAGTATGTTTCTTGGCCAGAATCTCACGGTTTCTGGACAGGAAATTGATGCTAACTCTGGCAAGTGCTCTCATTCAGCCTTATTTTGACTTTGCATGCTGCTCATGGTACAATGGTGTCTTAAAGCAGCTGAAACATAGGCTTCAGACTGCTCAAAATAAGGTTATAAGGCTTATTCTGAACCTCCCCAGATCTCATCTTGAAACTTCTCATTTGAGACTATGGGGTGGTTAAAAGTTGAAGATTGAGTCTCTCAGATTCAACTGTGCATTGTCCCCAAATATTTAATCAATTATTTTAACGGAGTGAGAGATGTTCACAGCTACTCCAAAAGGGGCAGCTCTACTGATTTTGTGCCTCCTAGAGTTGAGAGTAATTTAGGTAAGGAGTCCTTTTTGTATGTAGCAACAAGCCTGTGGAACAGGTTGCCAGGAAATCTAAAGATGGACAGAAGTGTAGGAGGTTTTAGGCAGGCACTGAAAAAATGGCTCAGATGCCAATCTTAGTATATATTTTTTATTTTTGTATTACTGTATTGTCTTGATGGATCTTTAATATATGTATGGATGTGATGATTGATGCTTGAGCTGCTGCCACTTGCTCTGCCCATTTGACTCAAAGTGAAAATAAATTTCAGTGAAGTTAATAGAAGAGGGAGGGGAGCCATGACTGACTGTACTTTCTGTCTGCTGTGTTTTCAGCTTCACACAGAGACAAAATGGCTTCCAGATCAGAGGAGGATCTCTGCTGTCCGGTCTGTTACGATGTCTTTAGAAATCCTGTCCTTCTGTCATGTAGCCACAGCTTCTGTAAAGACTGTCTGCAGAGCTGGTGGACAGAGAAACCAATACAGGAGTGTCCAGTCTGTAAGAAAAGATCTTTGTATGAACCACCTTTGTTAAAACCGTGGGTTAAAGCGTGTGTGGCTTCTTACTGGCGGCTGCAGAGAGATCAGAGAGCTTCAGAGGCTCTCTGCAGTCTGCACTCTGAGAAACTCAAACTCTTCTGTCTGGACCATCAGCAGCCAGTGTGTGTCGTCTGCAGAGATTCAGAAAAACACTCCAACCACAGATTCAGACCCGTCGATGAAGCTGCACAACAACACAGGAAGGAGCTTCAGGAAACTCTGGAGCCCTTAAATGAGAAGTTAAAGGTTTTTGAACAAATTAAAGTGAAGTTTGATCAGACAGCAAAACACATAAAGCTCCAGGCGCGACGCACAAAGTCATGGGTTAAGGATCAGTTTAAGAAGCTTCACCAGTTTCTAGAAGAGGAAGAGGAGGCCAGGTTGGCTGCACTGATGGAGGAAGAGGAGCAGAAGAGTCAGAGGATGAAGGAGAAGATGGAGGCTCTGAGCAGAGAGATAGCAGCTCTTTCAGACAAAGTCAGAGCCACAGAGGAGCAGCTGAGAGCTGAAGACGTCTCATTCCTGATCAACTACAAGGCTGCAGTGGAGTCCAGCAGCGCCCCCTGCTGGATGATCCACAGCTGCTCTCAGGAGCTCTGATAGACGAGGCCAAACACCTGGGCAACCTGAGCTTCAACATCTGGAACAAGATGAAGGACATGGTCTCCTACACTCCTGTGATTCTGGACCCAAGCACTGCTCACCCAAAACTCATCCTGTCTGAAGATCTGACCAGTGTGAGATGGGGAGAGAGATGGCAGCTTCCTGATAATTCAGAGAGGTTTGATAAAAACCCATCTGTCCTGGGCTCTGAGGGCTTAAACTCAGGGACTCACAGCTGGGATGTCGAGGTTGGAGACAATGCATATTGGTCAATCGGCGTGTTAGCAGAGTCTGTCCAGAGGAAGGGGGACATACTGTCTGGATAATGGAGAATAATGTTCCATAAAGGTAAATACTCAGCACGGTCATTACCAGATCCAGTCACTGATCTCGTAGTGCAGAAGAAGCTCCAGAGGATCAGAGTGACTCTGGACTGGAACCGAGGAAAGCTGTCGTTCTCTGATGTAGATACTAACACACACATACACACCTTCACACACACTTTCACTGAGAAGATGTTTCCATTGATTTTCACTGTAGATAAAGTCCCACTGAAGATATCACCAGTGAAGGTGTGTGTGACAGTGGAGCAGAGCAGTTAGAGATAAAGAGGATGATTATATTCATGATGGTGTAGGGAAAAGTCTCTGAATTTAACCTCTTAATCTGCACCTGTCCTCCTGCTGTCTCATTAATACAAAGATATGTTCTTTCACCTATTGTTTTCATTTTATTTTTATTTAGTTTGAAAGATAGCTTTTATGTTAAATTGTTTCGCTTAGTCTCTGATCTTTTAGTTCATTTAGCCTTTTTCTATTTTACCAGTACTGTTTTATTTAAAGTGTTTGTTCGTTCTATTATTTTGTGGGTGTGTGGGTGGGTGGGTGGAGCCATGATGACTAGCAAACACTTTGTAGAAGCTGATCTGATCCAAAGAAGAAAAAAAGAACCAAACATTGTTCAGATCCAATGAACTAGAAAGTTTCCAAACATTAAAATCAATGTTTGAATACATGTATTATTTAAAAATTGTACATATGAAATTATCCAAGATATATGAACCAGTTTGATTCTTTCTGTAAAAGTGTTTCATTTAGTCTGTGGTTGAATTCTGCTGTTAGTCATTCAGAGGAGGAGTTGTTCTATTTAAGGTTGACGTGTTCATTTTAAGGTGGATGTCTCCATTTGGGTTCAGACTTTATGTAATGTTGGTGATTTAAGAACTGAAACTTTCTCTTCTGTTTCTCTCTTCATAAACCAAATCAGAAAGTGAAACTCTACATTGAAAAGAGACAGAACTACCCAGGCGCCCCCAGAATTTGAATATTCACTGCATTGTTCTTCAAGAAACATTTGCGTAACTAAACTTCAATCTGTGACAAATCCTGTGCTCTAATCCTTCATCAAAGCTTCAAGTATTAATTTTGTCTGATTAGATCAGGGGTGTCAAACTTAACCTCACTAAGGGCCACGCTGGAAAATAAGAAGCACATCAAGAGCCAGATGTAAAGTTTATAGACCTGCTTTTATTTAAGAGAAAAGTCAAATATCTTTGAAGGCATATCTGCATGCCTCATATAGCTTTCTCACTTACAGTTTGGTCAACACATTAAGCCCTAAAAAATTCAAAGAAGTTCCTTAGCCATCATTTAAATAAGCGCCAAAAAAGGTTGAAAAAAGCCACTCATACAGCTGAAAAGACATTGGAACCCCCCCCCAAAAAAGTCGTGAAAGTGACAAAAACAGAAAAAAGCCACAAAAATTAGGTGGGCCAGAATTTATTTGGGAACCTAAATTGATGTTTGGGTAAGATCAAAGTCTGCAAGGGGCCGGATTTGGCCGAGGGGCCTTGAGTTTGACACGTGGATTAGATGATCCTGAGTAAGTTCTGTGCAATAAATGGTTAACATCCGGATGCTCTGCAGCCTTTGTTTGAACGTGTGCTCTCCTCTTCGCCCCCGGGCTTTGCCATGCAACGGCAATAATAGCTCAGTGAGGGAGCCGCCGGGTGTGGAGGCTGCGCTGCTGATATTTAGACAGACAGGGGTGAGTGACGCTGCTAAAACCGCACAGCGAGACAGCGTCTGCCGTGAGGTTAGACCAATAAAATAAAGAGTCAATTTGTTAGCAGTCAGCCTGCTTCCACAACTGTGAGCCAGTGCTTGGAGACACGTCCTGTTGTGGCTGACACGCGGTGGAAACCTGCTGCTGTGTTTATAAAACATCACACCAAAAAGTTTGTTTAGATATAGGAAATATAGAATATTCATGGTTTGGCTGGACAGATGTGTCGGTGGGATGATACCGGTCTTTTATTATGAAATTGGAAATATTAGTCACATTGTCCACTAATATTATACTTCCACTGTAATTAAAGTTACAAAAATAGGTCTGTTGAACGGGTGTGAATGTGTTTGAATCCATTTATATGTTTCTGATATTTGCAGTTGGATTTATTATTTTATTTGATTGTGTATTTGAAAACGTTTTATCCCAGGGGTGGGTTTTTAAAGATTTGTTTTGGGGCATTTTTGGCCTTCTGTAGGACAGCTGAAGACAGGAAAGTGGGAGAGAAAGGCGGGATGACATGCACATTTTTCACTCTTTTAGTACAGTTGCACACACATTACACACAGGCCTGAAATACACACACAAAGGGCTGTAGGACCCGTGAACCCGGGCCGCTGCGGTAAGGACTGATTGTCAAGCTCCCTTTGTATGAAAACATGCAACCGATAAAGACAGACATAAACAGAGTAGCTTCTTATTGCATAAGTGTCGCAGGGGCGCGTCACACTGGCACTCGCCCTCGGTGACAGGAAGTAAAAAGTCTGTTGTCCTGCTGCACGCTCGCTCTTTACTTCTTTTACAAACGTGTTGTTAAAATGTCTTATTATCACAGACGCAACCGTTGCCTCGGCTGAACTGGTCACCTCCGGCGCGCTGAACAGAGCCCTTTGGGAATTTTGTGTGTGACAGACTTGGGCTCCTTCTCATGTTGCTTAAATTGCCTCCTCGACTCCTCCACTTGCCTCCCTTCATCAATCAAATCACAGGAGGAGAGCGGAACAGAGGCAGAGCCCTTATACTATAAATACTCAGCAAAAATAACGTCCTCTCAATTTCAACTGCTTTTATTTTCAGCCAACTTAAAATGCGTAAAACTTTGTATGAACATAAAAAAATTCAACTACTAAGAAATAAACTGAACAATGTTACACAGACATGTGACTAACAGAAATGGAAAAATGTGTCCCTGAACAAAGGATGGTCAAAATCAAAAGTCACAGTCAGTATGTGGTGTGGCCACCAGCTGCATTAAGCACTGCAGTGCATCTCCTCCTCATGGACTGCACCAGGTTTGCCAGTTCTTGTTGTGAGATGTTCCCCCACTCTTCCACCAAGGCACCTGCAAGTTCCTGGACATTTCTGGGGGGCATGGTTCTCGCCCTTACCCTCCGATCCAACAGGTCCCAGACATGCTCAATGGGATTGAGAGCCTGGCTTTTCGCTGGCCATGGCAGAACACTAACTTTTCTGTCTTGCAAGAAATCGCGCACTGAACGTGCGTTATGGCTGGTGGCGTTATCATGCTGGAGGGTCATGTCAGGATGAACCTGCAGGAAGGGGACCACATGAGGAAGGAGGAGGTCTTCCCTGTGACTTTTGATTTTGACCATCCTTTGTTCAGGGACACATTTTTCCATTTCTGTTAGTCACATGTATGTGAAACATTGTTCAGTTTATTTCTTAGTAGTTTAATTTTTTTATGTTCATACAAAGTTTTACGCATGTTAAGTTGGCTGAAAATAAAAGCAGTTGAAAGTGAGAGGACGTTTCTTTTTTTGCTGAGTTTATATTTATATACAGACCTTTTATGCCAGCTGCCAGCGTGGCTTGTAAGAGTGCCTGTGTTACACGCCACTGCTGAATTCTACCTGCATTTGGCAGGTGAAAATGTCAAGCCCTGCTGGTGACCCGTCCCTTTGGAGGGGCCCGACCCCTAGGTTGGGAATCACTGGACTTATCTAACTGTATAAAGTAGTTAGAGTAGCTCCACGTGGAGCAGTAACATGATGCTCTAACATTCAGGATTAATAAATAATAATGTTACAGAGAATAAGATTTCAGTCACAGGAGACATTTTACTGCAGAACAAAGTGCTTTTACTTTGGTACTTTATTTTGTTGATCATTCTTCTGCACGTTTACATATGTAGACATTTAAATGCAGGTCTTTTTTTCAATGTAATGGAGATGTGTTTTTAACATTAATGTATTGGTACTTTTACTTCGGTACGTGAATACTTCGGTAACACTTTACTTGAAGGTATCGACATAATTGTGACATGACACTGTCATAAACCTTATAAACAAGTCATTAACGTTTATGAATTAAGTGTCATTCGGTTTTTCTCATGACAAGTTGACATTGTTTGGGTTGTCTTGATTATGACAACTTGACATTAATCAAAGTGACATTACCAGAAGTTGTCTTGGTCATGACAAGTTGACATTAAATTTGTTTTGGGATGTCTTTGTAATGACAACTAGACATTAACCAGGATGACATTACCAGAGGATGTCTTTGTCATGACAACTTGACATAATGTCATCCTGGTTAATGTCAACTTGTCATGAAAAAAACCGACTGACACTTAATGACAGAAGTCATGAACGTTTATGACTTGTTTATAACGATTATGACACGTTCATGACAGTGTCATGTCATAGTTATGACAGTATCATGTCACGATTATGTCGATACCTTCCAGTAAAGTGTTACCAATACTTCTTCCACTTTTGCACGCACAGACACACACACACACACACACACACACACACACACACACACACACACACACACACACACACACACACACACACACACACACACACATTTGATGTCATTTTTGGCATTAAACATTTTTTGGGGGGCCCTGGCTTGTGCTGTCCGTTCGTTCTCTCTGAGCAACATGCACATGACATTTTTACTGCTTTTCATTTCTGTTGTCATGCTAGTTGTTTTTCTCTCCAGTTATTTAACATGAACCGAGCACCCCACTTCTTGGAAACGACTCCTTTTTCTTTTCACTCCAGCGCTCTTAAAACCCTTCATTGTGCCCTGATCTGCCCCGCTCTCTGACAGAAGTTCTGCTCCCCGTCTTGTGGTTTTTTTCTGGGACTCGGTAATTGACTTGAAACTGAACCCAGAGCCAGCGAGCGAGCTTGCTGCTGTATTTACTGCACGCCGCTCGGAACCAGATGCTCTTCCAGTGCCCCCTTTAGGCTAATGTAAGCCAGGGCTTCCTGGTGGAACAAATTGAGAACATCCAGTCCACAGTGAGGAGTTTACAGGTTACAGGTGGGCCAAACAATGTGACACGGATCACTGCCAGAGTCTGTTTATTAGTTTCTTCATCGCTCGGCGAAAAACACTCCCCAGGGACGAGGGAGAAAGAGGAGAAGGAGGCGTTTGTGTGCGTGTGTGTGTGTGTGTGTATGTATGTGGGTGTTTGTGTGTGTCTGTGTGTGTGTGTGTGTGTGTGTGTGTGTGTGTGTGTGTGTGTGTGTGTGTGTGTGTGTGTGTGTGTGTGTGTGTGTGTGTGTGTCTGGGCGTTTGGAGTTAACTCCAGTTCAGGGGGCCAAGGCTCCTCTGACACGGCAGAGAGAGACGCAGAGAAGAGAGCAGCGACTGGTGAGACTGCGGCTCGGTGGAAACTGTGACACGTTTGGATACGCTCGGTGAACTGTAAACCTTTGGTGGTGACCCTCGCAGCGAGCGTTTGGAACACGGTGACTTTTTCTCAGGCAGCGCCTGGAAAAAAAAGAGTTAGGGGGTGGGGTTAAAACACAGAGGAAGACACAAACGTTCAATCACACCAACCGCATCCACGTCAGCGTCTCTAGTTGTTGTTTTGGAGCAACGTGTTGGCGGTTACAGTGTATACTTTGTGATCGACGTGTTTCCACGCACACGTCTGTGTTGTTGTCGTGTGTCACAGGATGTTTGTTTGGCCGTGGACGTTGCCAAACCCTCCCTCCCTTAAATTTGACCCGTTTTCAAAGTTTTTTGTATCGGAAATATGGGTTTCTTTCAACTAAAATGTTGTTATACATGTATCCTTTGTTTCCTTACTTAGGTGTTTATGTCATTTGTGGTAATGTTTCATGTATTTTTTTTTTTGGTGTTATTCATCTTATTTATGTCTGTATGTTTGTCTATGTCCACTTTTTTACATGAGCTACCCAGGGATTCAAAAAGAATTTCTGCCCTGGCTGTATTAAAGTTGTATCATATCGTATCGTAGAATAGCGTATCGTATCATATCGTATCGTAGAATAGCGTATCGTATCGTATTGTAAAATGGCCCAAAATAACTTGGATGCATGCATGTACATTGGTTGTATGGAACCCATACAACATTCAGCGCAGGTAAAATTCATGATTACCTCCATTGAATTTTGGTTGTTTTATTCAGTTTCATAGCATTTGAAAAAGAAAATGTTAAAATGGTTTTAAAACAGCATCCTGACTAAACTTTGACATAAACCAGTCTGTGATGCACTCAACATCCTCTGATCTTAACTATTAGTCATCATAATTCATGAAACAAAATTTGGTATGATATAATTTAACCCGTGCGTTGTCTTCCCGTCGACCACACAACTTTTTGTTTTTCTGGGTCAAAATTGAAACTTTTTTTCAACGTTTTGGACGTCTTTTTCAACACTTTCCACCAATGTTTTTGTCACTTTTTCCCAAAGTTTTTTTCTGCACCTTTTGATGTTTTGTGTGGGTTTTTTTCCCGAGAATTTGTCACTTTTTTCAACGTTCTTTTATTAAAAAACAATTCCAAATGCTATGAAATTGAATAAAACTTGTGAAGAGCGTTGTAGGGAGCCATCCACGTTATTTCTTTTGAAATTTGGTTGAAAGAAAACCCAAATTTCTGTTATAGAAACCCAAGGACAACAGGAGGGTTAACTTAGGTTTATTGACCATTAATAAAAAAAAAGAAAGTTGAAAAGAGTGACAAAAACATTTGAAAAAAGCGCCAAAAACGTAGGAAAAAAAGCGCCAAAAAAAAGTTGATTTTCAATTTTGTCCCCGGAAGGAAAACAAGTTTGTGGTCGACAGGAAGACACCACGAGGGATAAGAAAGGTATTTATATATTTATATATGTGCTACGAGATTTTTTCAGGGAAATGGGATTATGTAGCCTACCTTTCAATTCAGTTTTTTGCATTGTATTTTTAGTTGTAGTATATTTCTCACTGATTGAGAAGTACCTTGCTTCTTAGGTTTATTTATTTCATGTCATGTAAGCTTGTAATGATCATTGAATTCATGTATTTTTGACATATGATGCCGAATTGTTCAAAAACTTTGAAACTTTGTATGTGGAAATATGCAAATAAAGTATAAACAAACATTGCCAAAGCTTTTTTACGACAATAATCCAAACTGGCCAGGGCAATACTTTTTATTCATCATTATAATGAGATATTTGTGGGGGGGCCACAAATATCTCATTATAATGATGAATAAAAAGTATTGACTGTTGTAATACATGATGATGTTACTGTCCCTGCTCTATGCCCAGCGGGCTTTTAGTTTCATATAACTTTGGACCGTGTGACAGTTTTGGAGTTTTCTGTGCTCGTGTGTCCCTCGTGTGTCTCCGTAGTCCTGCCCCGTACGTCTTTCCTTCTCGGCCTGTCTTTGTGTTATTAGTCCTTGTTGTCGTATCAGCCCTGTCATGTCAGTTTTATTTTATACTTTCTGGGTGCATCTTCATGGCCCTTATCTGATAGCTCCTCGGTCCTCGGCTGAACCGGAAGTTGTTGCGTCCCTCCTCGGGGAAGGCCGTCTCAAAGCTCTTATTTCTGCCCCGAGGCCCGAGGAGGGAGCATCGAGGACTGATCATGGAGGAGCTAGGCGCGGATCCAGAGAGCAGCCTTCCCGGAAGCCGTAGCAGCTGAAGGAGTTGCTAACTCCGCCCAGACAGCTGACAAATCATGTGACGCTTCAGAGGAAAGGACGTCTCATCCCTCTAAAACACATTTCCTCGGTTCCTCTCTCCTCATGTGATTTGAGGAAGGGAGGCAAGTGGAGGAGTCGAGGAGGCAATTTAAGCGAGAGAAGGAGCTCGTGTCTGGTTTAACTTTCTGCCTTGTGTGTTTTTCCCGCCCCTGTGATTGTCTGCCCCGCCCCGATGTGTCTCACCTGTTCTTCAGCCCCCATGTCACCTGTCCCTCGTTACTACCCTCGTTACCTCGTGTATTCAGTCTCTGGGCGTCCTTTGTCTGTTGTGCGATTGTCGTTGTCACGTTTGTCATTCATTTTATGAAATTGGAATCAAGAAAAGTATAGGAACTGGTATCGAAGTCACGGTATTGGTAACGGGACCGGTATCAAAGTTTGGAACGCTACCCGGCCCTACTTCTAAGACCGTAAACGCCGTACGTTCCTGTTGACTGTTCCACTTTGTTGTTGGAGGTGTTGTTGTTTGGACATCAGAGGGTTGAAAGAGACGAGAAATTACAGCTCTGACTCTCGGGCTGCCGCAGTGTCAAGTGGCCGTGCGCTGAGGGTGCTTGATCCCCGAGAGAAAGAGCTCCTTCTCTCGGCCACAGCAGAGGCCTTTTTGCTTTTCCACCTGAGCCACAGGTGTTTGCTTAACGTGCCTGCGGTTTGAGCGGCTGCAGCTCCGTCATTCAGCTTCACCCTGGATGGAAAATGTTGACTTTAAGCTCTCTCTCCTCCCAGAAGCCTGCCAGCCCAGGGGAGAAGAAAAACCCACTCTGGCGCCTGAGAAAGTGTGTGTGTGTGTGTGTGTGTGTGTGTGTGTGTGTGTGTGTGTGTGTGTGTGTGTGTGTGTGTGTGTGTGTGTGTGTGTGTGTGTGTGTGTGTGTGTGCTGTGTGTGATGATGATGATGATGATGGGGGTGATGATTGTAGCCTATCAGCTTCCACAGGCCCCCCCTTTCCTTTGACGCACGGCGGAAATGTGTGGATGTGGAAAGGGCTGCAGGCAGGCGGAGCTCGGTAACATGATGATGAGGAATCGCAGCGTGTGTGCAGGTGTTTCTGTGTTTTCACAAGGGGATACGGGAGAGGCAGAGCGCTGAGGCCGTCATTTTAAAGGAATAGTTCAACAGTTCAGGGAATAACTGATGAAAAAGGCCGATCCCAAGCCGTCTTTCTGTCTGATGTTGACGCCCGTATCGCCAAACTCGAAGCCAATGGATGATGACACTGATGTTACGTCCATTTTTTTTCATAGTCTATATGGCAGGGGCCAGCAACCTTTATTATCAAAAGAGAGATTTTTAGCCCCAAAAAAATTAAATAGATCTGTCAAGAGCTGTAAAACATATTTGAGCTTTTTACAGAAGTTCCGAAATCTCTCTCTCTCTCTCTCTTTCAAGGATTTTGATTAATAACTCTAGAAGCAAAAAAACAACAACAACTGAAATGACCCTTTAAAACTGCAGTTTTAAAGGGTCATTTCGGTTATTTTTTGTAACCTGAAAGATTTCTCTCATCCCCAGCCAAACTCTCTCCAGCAATTGCAGTGTGCTTGTTCTGGAAATACCTTTTTTAATTTAATGTTTGCTAAATTTCTCAACTCAGATCAAGCATAGCGGTATCTGTCAATGCACTATTTACTTCTTCATTTTCTTTCAAGGCTTGATTAATAACTCTAGTAGCATTCACTTTAAAACTGCAGTTTTAAATGGACATTTCGGTTGGTTTTTGTTCCTGTCTGTCACTTAGACACAAAAACATGAGAAAATAGCATCCGGATTGGGAAAAAAATGGTTACCCTTTAAAGTGCCCATATTGAGGGAAAAAGCACTTTTTTCTGGGATTTGGGGTGTTATTTTGTGTCTCTGGTGCTTCCACACGCATACAGACTTGGAAAAATAACCATCCATGCTGTTTTGAGTGAGATATGGTTTCTGAATGTATCCTGCCTTCAGTCTCCGGGTGAGCTTTTCAAAATCTGCACGGCTTTCTACGTCTCTAGCCGAAACGAGGTGGCTAACCGCTAGCATGCTAGCTCGTTCTCAATGGCAAAACACTGCTACAACACACACAAGTTCACCATAATCTACTAAAGAACTACTTCCATGTCCCTGTTCTGCAGGTATTCCACGCAAAGTTGGAAGTGCGCCCTCGTTTAATAATAATAATAATAAATTGAATTTATATAGCGCTTTTCATGGACTCAAAGAAGAAGAAGAAGTTTAGAAGAAGTCTCCCGGCTAATCCTGCCTTGTAACTGACCTGACTAGCTGATGTGATCCTTACCTAGCTACTGAGCATGTGCGACTCCCAACAAAGATGGAACAGAAGTGCGATGTCTCACTCTGTAGCTAAAACAGAGAGCTGAAGACACCGGGTGAAAAGAGGAGCAGCAGCAATGTGCAGTACAACAAAAATATGGTGTTTTTTGAAAATTAAAGCATGTAAATCTATTCTGGTACTCTGTATTCTGTATTCTCAAAATACAATTATGAACCTGAAAATGAGCATAATATGGCCGCTTTAAAAATGTTCTTGTGTGTTTTTTTTGTTTTTAATACTCACCTTCACATCTCTCTCAAACTGCTTCTGTTCTTCTCCCATTGTCTTTTTTTATCCATCAGCTGTATTCAGACCTAAAAAAGCGATCCAGGGATTCTCGGCGGATTGTTCGGTCGGCAATTTGTGTGACATCCAGTTGTGTTCTTTAACCCCCCAATGTAGCACAAGTAGACTGTATACAGTCCTTCCAGAAAAATGCGGAGTTTTTTTGTGATTGTTGCGGGCAAAAATCCTTGATTATGCGGTTTTCTTAAAAAATGCGATGGAATATGCGGGATATTTATGCAATTTTATGCGATGAAATTGCAAAAATTGCGGGAACTTGCAAAAACTGCGGTTTGATGAAAAAGAGAAAAAAAAGTGATTCCACAACACCCTGCTTTTCGATGATGTTCACGTCGCGTAATTATGTCACTTCATAACGTTCCCATGGCAACAGGGGAAAATGGCTGCTCTTGTGTGAAGTAAACGCAACATTTTTCAACTTTCTGCTAAGATATATTATGTGACTTTTTTGCAACGAAAATGAGAGGATTATGAAATCATGCAAGCCCCGCATATTTTGCGCAAAAATCGGCAATTTATGCGGCTGATTATGCGTTCAATTATGCAATCGCATAATCACGTTTTTCTGGAGGGACTGTTCATAATTCACAGTTACTATTTTCCGTCAGCTCGTTTATAGCTCCGGACGATTCCGAGTGCACTTGAAGGCAGCTTCATTTCCCGGAGAAAGAAAAGAGACAGCGGGACGGAGGAAACAGTCAGCTGTTCCCCAGACTCCCAGGCAGTTCAGAGCTTGTGTTTGGGGTTTTGAACTCTCTCTTGTGGCAGAGACAGAGGCAGTGATGTTTCCTGTTTCCTGTACGGGACTCTCACACCGCCTCAAAACACTCTGACAAGTCTGATCCACGCGCACATGATTGGCCACTGCAGCGTGACACAGGGTTGCGTTTCTCCAAAGGTTGACTCTGTGTCAACTTTTCGTTGCAGGCCCGCTGCGTTTCTTTGCGTCTCCCCACCCTGCGGCGAACCCCTTCTGCAACCTAAGCGCACTACCAACATTCAAAATGAATGGAAAGACCTGCTTTATTGCCACACCGTCTGACGGCCGACACAGGCTGTTTGAACGCGGCCTTACTCCTTCTTCTCCACCTCACCTGTCTGACCTCCCTCCCTCCCTCCCTCCCTCTCTCTATGATCTGCCCCCTCCCTTTTCAGCACATGGCCCTTGTGTTACCTGGCATGCGAATACAGCCGTTTATTTTCACGGGGATACGTTTTCTGGCAATCTCTGCCAGAGACAATATTATGCTGGAAATATACAGGTATTAACTGTTAAGATTTCAGATGGACAAATAAACCGGAGTTGCCGGGCTCTGGCGCGGCCCAACAGAGAAGAGACTGTGTGCGAAACAGCCCGCTCCTAATGAAACACACGAGGGGGGAAGCTGCTCAATCACTAATAATTACTCCTCCCTCCATACATCCATCCATCGCCCTCTCTGTGTCTCCCTCCCCCTGGTCCAGGTGATTTCCAACCACCTCTGTCATTTATCTTGCCCTGCCTTTTGATTTCAATGTGACATTCATTTCACGCTCATTTCCTCCCAACCCCTCTCTCCGCTGCTGCTGCTGCCGACGCCGTCAAGGCCGGCCTTTCATACGCTGCTCAGGGCCACTAAACAGTCTCTTATGCTCTGACCTTTAGCAGGCGGGGAGCTGCGGAGACAAACAGCGCTCAGCAGGGCGTAAATGATGATGGATCTGTTCTGGCAAACTACGGGGGTTGAGTTACGCGGGACTGGCTGCGGTTTACATCTGGCTGCATGTGTTCCCATTCAGTCTCTGAGGGCAGGACTGCAGATCTGTTGTTACACTCAGATGTTTAATAATGACTCTCAGGGGTTAAGAAGTAGGACAAGGTTAATTGTTGAATGGTTAATTAAGAGGTAGTTACTACCTTTTAAGTAAACTATTCGGTTAAAGGACGATGCAGTTACTTTTACTGTTGCTGAACCTTTGAGTGTACATTTACTTAGTCAAAGGGTGGGCAGCTGCTGCCCTCCAGTGGCTCCCTGTGGCTTTTACAAAAACGTATTTGGAAATAAATAACATGTTTTAAGCATTTCAATTTTCATTTATTATTGTTGAATGCCTAAAATGGTTCTTACATTCTCATTTACCAACCCTCACTCCCAACTCGTCAAATACGGACGTTTGGGTCAGTGTCTCTCAGCGTCAGATACTGATGCAATAATCCCCTCTTCAGAATCTGTTTGGTACGCACCAGGCAGAACAGCAGCTCCGCGGCGCTGTAAGAGGACGGAGTATTAAGAAAGAAAAAGGTAGAGAGTAGTATGTAGAGAGAAAAAGGTAGAGAGTAGTATGTAGAGAGAAAAAGGTAGAGAGTGGTATGTAGAGACAACAGTGAAGTGGTATGTAGGAAAAGGTAGAGTAGTATGTAGGGAAGGTGGAGGAGAGACAATAGGAGACAGTGGTAGAGGTGGTATGTAGAGACAGCAGTAGGGAGGGTATGTAGAGAGTGGTATGTAGAGACAACAGTAGAGAGTAGTATGTAGAGAGACAACAGTAGAGAGTAGTATGTAGAGAGACAACAGTAGAGAGTAGTATGTAGAGGACAACAGTAGAGAGTAGTATGTAGAGAGACAACAGTAGAGAGTAGTATGTAGAGACAACAGTGAGAGTGAGTATGTAGGAGACAACAGTAGAGAGTAGTATGTAGAGAGACAACGAGGAGTAGAGGTAGTATGTAGAGAGCAACAGTAGGAGTGGTATGTAGAGAGACAACAGTAGAGAGTGGTATGTGAGAGACAACAGTGAGAGAGTAGTATGTAGAGGACAACAGTGGAGAATGGTAGAGACAAAGTAAAAGTGGTATGGAGACAGAGAGAATATAGAGAGACAATAGAGACAATAGTGGAGGTATGTAGAGAGACAGTGAGTAGAGGAGTATGTAGAGACAACAGTAAAGAGTATGTAGAGAGACAACGGTAGAGAGTAGCAGAGAGACAATAGAGACAATGGTAGAGAGTAGTATGTAGAGAGACAACAGTGGGGAGGGTATGTAGAGGTAGTATGTAGAGACAACAGTAGAGAGTGAGTATGTAGAGAGACGTGAGTGAGAGTAGTATGTAGAGACAACAGTGAGAGGTGGTATGTAGAGACAACAGTGGGAGTAGTATGTGGAGAGACAACAGTAGAGAGAAGTGAGTATGTAGAGAGCAACAGTAGAGAAATGGTATGTAGAGAGACAACAGTGAGAGAGTAGTATGTAGAGACAACAGTAGAGAGTAGTATGTAGAGAGACAACAGTAGAGAGTGAGTATGTAGAGTGAGTATGTAGAGACAACAGTGAGAGTAGTATGTAGAGAGACAACAGTAGAGAGTGAGGTATGTAGAGGACAACAGTAGGGAGTGAGTATGTAGGAGACAACAGTAGAGAGTGGGTATGTAGAGACAACAGTAGAGAGTGGTATGTAGAGGAGACAACAGTAGAGAGTGAGTATGTAGAGAGACAACAGTGAGAGTAGTATGTAGAGAGACAACAGTAGAGAGTAGAGTAGTTATGTAGGAGACAACAGTAGGGGAGTGGTAATGTGGAGAGACAGCAGTGAGAGTGGGTATGTAGAGACAACAGTGAGAGGTGGTATGTGGAGACAACAGTAGAGAGTAGTGTATGTAGAGAGACAGTGAGGAGAAAAGAGACAATGAGAGACAATGAGTAGAGTGAGTATGTAGGAGACAGAGGAGAGAGAGTGAAGGTATGTAGAGAGACAACAGAGGTAGAGGAGTGAGTATGTGGAGACAACAGTAGAGAGTAGTATGTAGAGAGACAACAGTGAGAGAGTAGTATGTAGGAGAGACAACAGTGGGAGTGGTATGTAGGGGAAACAGTAGGGAAGTATGTAGGGACAGTGAGAGAGTAGTATGTAGAGGACAACAGTGAGAGTGGTGTAGAGACAACAGGGAGAGAATGGGAGTGTGACAACAGAGAGGAGTAGAAGTATGTAGAGAGACAACAGTAGAGATGGTATGTAGGAGACAACAGGAGTGAGAGTAGTATGTAGAGAGACAACGGTAGGAGTGGTATGGAGGGAACAATGAGTAGAGAGTGGTATGTAGAGGAAACAGTAGAGTGTATGTGGGAAACAGTGAGAGGTGGGTATGTGGAGGACAACAGTGAAATTGGGTATGTGGGGACAACAGTGAGAGTGGGTATGTAGAGACAACAGTGTAAATATGTCTGATATGCTTTCCTATATATCATTAAGTCAAAATAAAATTCAAGTTCATTGTAATGTACATTTCTACCAATTTAATTTAACAGATTCAACAATATATTCATGCTTTTTTCCACACTTTGTTTTTCTGAATTATTGTCCTAAAGGTATTTTAGTCAATGCGGCTGTATGTGTAACTCAGCCAGGTGTAGTTTGCAATAACGTACAGGTGCCAATAGATGGCAGTAGCTACATTGGATGGAACACGGGTCTCATTTAAAACTCATAAAAAAATTAAAAACTCGTGAAAAAGCTGCGAGACATTTTCGACATTGACCGCAGGAGAATCCGATACTGGAAGAAACAGAAGGATGAGCTGACAAGATTAGCTGACAAGAGCAGAGCACAGCTATCTAGCTGGAGGTGGGAGGAAACACGTTAGCCTGGAGCTAGAAACAAAGCTAGCTAGCTACCGTCTGTAACGTTAATCAGATACTGGTGTGCTGCAAACCAGCAACTACTGTATGCTCTTATTGTAATATACCAGCAAATACCGTAGTACCTGTATTTGAAATAAATACCCGGTACATTTACAGGGTTGAAACTGACACAATGGTGGTGTTTGATTCATTCTGACCCAAATTGCTTTGTCGCCCTTCTGGCTGTTGTTGTATATGGTGATATTTTTGCAAATGTTTCTTAAAAAATGAATAATCTCTATCCACTGGAACACTATGGTCTCTAATAAAAGCCTGCTTCAGATACAAGCCTGTTACCTTCTGCAGTTCAGGTAAATAAAGGCCCCAGCTTTTATTTGAGGAAATACGGTAGTTGTAAGTGAGCTCTACCAACTGAGCCATCCGGGCACCCTAAAACAACTTTTGAACGTCCACGTTCCACCAAAACAAGTTCCTTCCCGAGGCTATTTTGCAGAGGCACCGTTGCTCCGTCCGGAGCTTAGCACCGCCCAAGACGATTGTGATTGGTTGATTTAGAGACTCTAGGTACCACAAGTAACTCTGCATTCTGGGAGCGCAGTGCTCTAGTGGGACAAGAAGGTATTAGGAGCTCTTCTAAATATGATGCTGCTTGACCATTTAGAGCTTTGTAGGTCAGGAGAAGGATTTTAAATTCAATCCTGGATTTTACAGGAAGCCAATGCAGAGAAGCTAATACAGGAGAAATATGATCTCTTCTCTTAGTTCTTGTGAGGACACGCACTGCAGCATTCTGGATTAGCTGGAGAGTAACGAATGCATGAGCTAGCTTTTCAGCATTGTTTTGAGACAGGAGACAGCACAGTGTAAACACTAAATATGAGAGCAATATTGTTCCTGAATTAGCCACAATTTGGTATTTGTTTTTGAAGGTGGCTAATAAATGGGATACATTTCAAGTGGTCTGGTGGAGTTCCATAATTTTGCCCCTTTTACTGAAAGGCAGTTTGGGCAAATTATGAGCTATGGGATGCGGGAGCTGCATTATCAAGCACCCCTACAAACCCTGCGTATTACGTCTTGCGCATGTGCAGAACGTACGCTCAAGACATCGTCACTTCGGTGTGTTCCGAGGCACTTTTTGGACCTCGGGGAGCCGACTGGCTTTTCTGCTGATGGTCGGCCGTGTGTCAGGGCCTTTAGTTGGCATTTACATCAACTGACCAAACCCGATAGTCGGATCGTTTTTGTTGCTTTTCCCAACTTTTTGTCCTTTTTTTTTTTTTTACATTTTCGGTGCTTATTTAACATCCCATATTTTTTAATATGAAAAGAAAGAAAAGAAATTGGAAAACGGGTCAAATTTGACCCAAGGACAACATGAGGGTTAAAAAATTAACCCAATGTGTACTGAATAAAAACCCATATTGATACATGATTGATAGATAGTGAACATTTCTATACTTATGTTACTTAGAAAGAAAAGTGAATATATGTGAGGGACCTGTAAAATATCTTGATCCCAAAATATAATTACATAGTGAGAGTACATTTGTCTGATTTCTTGATTATATGACAGACATTACAATACAAACCCATATCTAATAAAATATTTATAATAGGAGTGCACTTTTTCCAACCACATTTCCCCCCCCCTTGGATGACTCTTGTCACCCACTCAAGAAGGAAATAGGACACACTACCAGAACTAGGGTAGAGCAACGCCTTTAATCTGTCCCTGCCTGCCTTTTCCAATCCACGCTCGTCTTCTTGGTTCATGCACTTTGCGCACAGTAGAGAACCTTTCTCATATAGAGAGGTGCTAGCACCTGAGGTTGGAGGAGATTGGCTACGGCTTGGTCTAGGGTTTGTCTACGGTTTCCACTCACGTACAAGTTCTAACATTCAGTGATTGCTTCATTGTTTTTTTGGGGATCAAATGAGTTTCTACAACGGGTTTTTGTCTTCATGGCTCTGCACACACAGGTCAAAATAATTAAATAATAAAAACATAAAACATGAACAATTTAATAAAAACAGTATCGATAACAAAAAGAAAAAGGCTAAATGAACCAAAAGATCAGAAACTTAACAAAATCATTTTACACGTGAAAAAAACAAAACGTGCTTTCGACTGCAGCACTTGAAGCAGTGCAACATATTTAAAGCAGAGTTAGGGTTAGGTTTGATGCAGGATTCTTGCCATTTTCGGATTGTATTATAAAATGCTTGGATGAAAGTGTCAGCTAGACTGTAATGGAAAAAAAAGGTAAGCTAAAACAAAAAGCAGATCGTCAAACTAAACATCAAACAATAAGTGAAACTAAAAATAATCATATTTTTGTATTAATGAGAAACTAGAAGGCCAAGGGCCTGTTGCACAAAACCAGGATAAGGGATTAAGCTGGGATATTCATGTTATCCTGGATGAATTTAGCTTTGACTTGGTTGCACAAAAGCAGGTTAAATTAAACCCAGCCAAGTAACCATGGAGATTTATTCTTTGCAGCTAAAATGAATCTTAGCCTGGCTGTTAGCCTGCTCTGGAGCCAGGCTAAGATTAATCCTCTAGTCTTATGTGTTAAATCAGCTGCCGCTCTGATCCGAAATAAACGCGTTTAACAGTTATTCCATTGTCTTCTGAATGTGTTCTGCTTTATTTTTATTAACATGCATTACTTGTCACTATTGCTTTCACAAGTTTGATTTAAATCCTACTATTGCAGTTCTTTACATGGTAAGAAATGGTTGCACTGGCACGGAGATAAAGTGGGACAATGTGGAGGAAACCCTCCACTGTTCTCCCCGTGAAATTTGCCCCGTGTAATGTGGAGAGGTGGGGGGAGGCAGGGGGATCCTCCCACACCGTGCAGCGGACTCTAAAGGAGACTTTTAGCGTCAATAACGACGACAACGGCACCTGACCAAACGTCCGTATTTTACGAGATGGGAGTGGGAATGTTTTGGAATGAAAAAAAAAACATGAATAATAATAGGCTACATTGTTTTACAGATAAAAAAAGTAATAAAGCGATATTAACAGCCAATAGCAGGGGGCGCTAATACAATCACTTACTGTATATGCTACGTGTAAAAGAAACTGAGGAAGAAGAGTAGGCCTACTAGTCTGGCTATCACCAATCCACAGCCTGGTCATGATGAGGAACAGACAGCAGAGTTAATTTCACATCAGCAAGAGGTACATTATAATAGGCCGCCTTTATCCCTATCTTAGCGAATTGCATAGTCAGCTGTCAACATGGGTGTGTATCATGATTATGAAAATTATTGTGCAATTTTGTGCTGTCAAACTTAAAGTTTTTAATAATTTCTGTTAGGTCAATTTGAAACGTTAAATGCGTTAGAAATGAATCGTGGGTTGACCACGATTTCACTTGGTTGTATATGAGAGGTTGTAGTGAGCTCACTTTTGCCGCTAGGATGAAGACTATGGTATTAAATTAAACGGGAAAACATCAGGCATGCATTGGTACCACTCTAAACGTGCTAACAAACAGGGAATGGGGCTAAATAATTCACCAAATGTTACCAAAAGTTTAATCAAAAAAAAAATCTGTCTGTCTGTCCTCCATCAGAGTGCAGTTTTTCCTTGTCTTTCATATTTGCGTTTACTATTGTGGAACTGGCAAAGACCTGGGGTTTGATTATGAAAGTCATTTTCATCATTTCACAGCCTTAATATGAATAAAAAGTGTAATATGACATTGACAAAATATTAAATAGGTTATTCAATGCTTATTCTTTAACACAAAGCAACACATATTATATCATCAATAATAGCTAATAACCTATCTTTAAAATCATTGGTTTATTCAGGTTGAAGATAGTTGCAGCACAAAAGATGACAGGGAGAGGTCAGGGAAGTGCCAGGATGTGCCAGGATGCTCTACATCACAATAATTCACACGGCCCAAGTCAGATAGTCACAGCCTGGAACTATTTTTTGCTTACCACCCTCAGCAAAAGCCTAAACACCTGTCTATACAGAGAGTGTTTAGTTGTAAAGATGGTACCAACCGCAAATGGCTAATAAACACAACCCCAAATATCATCATTGGTTTTCAGATGTTACTTGCTGTGAATACCTTGTCTGATAGGCTACAGTAGTGTGGCATAGTATCAGGACTTCCTGGCTAGTGTCTGTCGTGCACGGCTAGGGGCGAACGGCCGGATGATGGGCCTATTTGGGAGAAAGTCCAGGGCTGTTTTTTTAGCCCCAGCCCGCCCCTGGGCAATGCTACACCAAAGCAGGTCTACGGAAAGCCGTTCCACTCCCTATTCAGCCCCATTGTACCGAATTTGGTTGCAATTCCATCAGAGTTCCACTGGGGGTGATCGCGGTCCAGTGCAAAATGAATGGGACTCTATGGAGCAAGATGGCTAAATGTGTCTCTTTCGCCCGATTGTCATTGAGAAACCTCAGATTTGATTGTAGTTTTTGCAAATTCAACATCAACTATAGGTCGAAAGTTGAATGAACGAGTACTTATGTCCTTTTGATTTCTTACAGGGTGAGTCGTTGTTGCCCATAACACGCTAGCATTCTGCTAATGAATGCTGATTGGTCAGCGAAGGACTGATTACGATCGGAGAGCCCGCTTGACGGCATCCGAAGCAGAGCCAGAATGTCAAAGTAAATATTTCGGTGTGGTCTTTAAAACATCAGCAAACCTCTTTCTAGCGCTTGTATTAACAGGGAGAGCCTAACCTGTCAGCTGTGTTGTCGATGCCTCGAGAGAACAAAGGAAGCGACTCAGAGCTTGCCGTAAAGCAGTATCTCTGGCTGTATATGTGTATGACGTCATTGACATTTTAAAAGGCTTTTTAGAACAAAAAAACGACTTTAAAAAAATCTAACACACAGCAGTGTGTATTTTCTTAGCCTCCCCTTTCGAATGCAACATTCAAATTACTAGACAAAAAAATTATATCCTGAGAAAAGTGGATTTTGAGGGGTATAGCTCCATAGAGTCCCGTTCATTCTGCACTGGCCTGTGAGCGCCCCCTATGTGGAACTCTGGTGGAACTGCAACCAGTTCAGAAGCCGGAAGTAACGAGGGAGTGGAACTTCTTCCTATATTAGAAATTCTTTGGCTACACTAATGTCAACTAAACTGTCCACAAAGACAATGGCAAAAACTGTTCCGTTTACAAATGTAAACGATGTTTAATTCGGTTATTAAATGCAAACAAAATAAAAGAAACCTTCACGTAAAATAAATAAGTTTGTTGTGCACTTACGGAATGAGCCAGTCAGTTAGTTCTCCAGTCCGTGAATCCGGTCCAGGTTTCTGCTGGGTTTTCTGGACGAATGGCGGGTTACCTGAAGCAAAGCTGGGGAACATCCGTCTGTATAAGAAGGGGGAGAAGGGGGGGGAAAGTGGAAAGAAAGGGAGCAAAAAGGGGAAGAAATTCCATGAAATCACCAGTTCCAATCCCTGCTAGAACAAATGCAGAGAAAAGATATTTTGGTTCTTTTTTTCTGGTTTGCAATCAATAAATTGAATAATACTATGTTGTGTTTCTTGTATGAGTATAACAATTTAAACTTGAATCCAAAATACTTTTATTTACATTTTAAAACTGCATGAACTGCATTGACTATGCTATGTCCATTGTCTCTTAATGCTTTTTAGAGTAGTTACATCATTCACACGACACTGTCATAGGCCTATATTTCATTCAGCCTGCAAGAAACTATGCCTACTGGATTCAAATACAACTCCATAGAAAAAGTTAATTACATTTGACCTAATTACACCTGATTGTGAATGAATACAACACACCAGACATTAATTTCACAAAAAGGTGTATTTATTAAAACAAACATATTTACATTTATGGAGAGTAGCTCTAGCAAAGTAAATGCACTATAACTGCCTCATTCTTCGCAGCCACTCCTCTTTGGTTATGCTCTCAGTATTTGGGCAGTAAATTTTCCCTTTATATTGGCTGCGGCCAGTTTCCCTTGTACGAAACTGGCCACATTTTCGACACAAATTGACAGTACGGGTGTACTTGCGTTTTGTTGTCTCTGCAGGTGGAGGGGTCATGGGAGAAGTGGGAGCGCTTGCTACAGGGTTAGTGATGGGCATTCTGTACTATAGAACTGTAGGATGTGGCAACACAAACTGAGACCCTGGTGTTGGCTTGGGCAGAAGCAATCTGGGCAACTGAGGCCATAGGGGCTGTGGTAGTTGAGGCAGAGGGTGGAATGTTTTTTAGCATGGTCTTCACCTGCCCAGCTGTGTTTGGTGGCATTTTGTATGTGTGCATTTGGTGGCTGTACTGTGGAGGTGTGACAGGCTGCACTCGTGCTGGAGGCAGTGTGTCAAAAGTGACTGGCCGAGCCACAGGTAGTTGCAGACCTTGCAAAAGCACCGACACCTCCTGACCCTTTAGACGCTCATTGTGCCATGTGATGAGCATCCTCTGGTTGACCTCCCACCAGCTGGAGTGTGGTGTGCTGCATTACCTCTGAGTTACTCAGGATTAGCTGCCTAATTTTTCTATAATTCCTGAGAGCGAGGTCCAACCTGGAGAGGGATACTGTGCCTTTATCTTTGGGGCTGCGTTGGATGTTACACAGCCTCACAAAGGTCATCTCTAAGAGGCGACAGCAGTTAGGCCACTGAGCCAGAGAGCCACTGGATCCCAGGATGCACCTCTTCGTTCTGTCGACACCAGGAGTGAAGGCAGCCTTCTTTTTTGGCGACCTAAACTTCCCCGTAATGAGCCTGTCCTGATGTCGAGCAGCATAGTTCACCCTATCTTTATCAAACTGCTCTAGGTTCTGCCACAAGCTGATAATTGTTGCCACTTGTTGTGGACTCATTACAAGGCCGCTTTGGGTCCTCAGTTCGACAAGATACTCCGCCAACTCATCCACTCTTTCCAATCCTGGAATGCCATGTCCACCAACAGCCTGGAAATATATAACTGGCGGTTAGGTGGGTGTACATATGCATTTTTGTTTTCATTTAATTGGGCATTGGAAAATTACTAAATTATTGGGAATGTGAGTTTGTTTTTTGACTACCATAGGAAACCTTACGGTCGCTGAGGGCACAGAACCAGTTGAGGCAGGCAGGGCAGAGGGCGGTTGGGCAGCAGGTAGCACTGGAACAGGTGGACACTGGGTAGAGGGCAGCTGGGTAGTGGGCGGAAGCACTGGAGCAGGTCGAAACTGGACAGACGGCGGCTGGGTAGCAGGCAGCTGGGTGGAAGGCAGCTGGGCAGGGGGCAGCATGGCAGGGTGCAGCACGGCAGGGGGCAGCACGGCAGCATACAGCCCAGGAGCATGTGGAACCTGGGCAGAGGGCGGCTGGGCAGCTGTATGGCAGAGGGCGGCTGGAAACATACACCTGCTTTTTAGAACTTATATTACTATTATAACTAATTATCAACTTGACTACCATAGGAAACCTTACCATTGCTGGGGGCACCCAGCCGGATGGACCCTGGGCACCAAGCAGAGGTCCAAAGAACGGCTGGGCGACAGGCAGCACAGGAGTAGGTGGACCCTGGGCAGTGGGTGGGTGTGAACCAACTAGAGGTGGAGAAGAGGGCAGCTGGGCAGGAGGCAGCGCAGCATCTGGCGCCACTAGATTCGCGACAATGGCAAATTAAAAAGGGGTTCTCTGAAAGGTGCACAATTGTGATCATTGTGAACACCAATAAAACTACTTTTACATTAACTGTATTTATTTCTCATACATTTGTCACAATATCTTATCTACCTGTGTGTACTGCAGGTGGACAGAATCCGGGGACCAATTTCCTGCCAAACAGTGCTGTGTAGCTGGTGTTCACAGCATACACCAGCTCCCCAGTGTAAGTCCGCAGGGCTGAATTGTCCCCACCTGCAAGTGCAGCTGCAGCGCAGTTTTTATTCCAACGGAACAGACCTTCCAACAGATAAATCTGGAAATTCAGACTATTGGCACTGTTCCCTGTGAAAACCAAAAGAGGCCAATACATTACAACACACACAACAGTGGAACACAATACATTGCATAAAGAAACATACAGTGGAAAATGTTAATTGCAATGAAAAACAGTAATGACAAGGTATGGTATATTCTGTAATGACGAACCTGGAATAAATCTTGTCAGGTGGCAGTGAAAGGACTCCAGCGACGTTGAACCTCTGGCGCACCCATAGGTCTTCAAAGCCATTCCACCCTTGGTAACCGTCCCTGTTTCCATGTAGACCTG
>NC_053115.1:42459459-42529459 GCF_010015445.1 Perca fluviatilis
TTAAAAAAAAAAAAAAAAAAAAAAAAATTTAAATTTTTTTAAAAAAATTTTTAAAAAAAAAAATTTTTAAAAAATTCCTTCCCCAGGCTATTTTGAAGAGGCACCGTTGCTCCGTTCGGCGCTTAGCACCACCCAAGATGATTGTGTTTGGTTTAAATGAATGCCAATAAACCAGAGCACGTTTTTCTCCCATCCCAGAATGCTATGTGGACTACTCAGACCTTCCTCCACAGCGCTGTGGATTGAGCTAGCAAAGCAGTTTGGTGTTTATATGTGCAGTATTTCTTCAATTTGGGAAATCCTACGTTCTCAACAAATCACGTTAAGTAAGCTGGATGACGACTTCCGGTATGCTCTACGAGTGGTGAGATGCATGTGGGAGCCGCTCTGTGAACTCGACCTATAAAATATATTTTTAGTGAAGCCTACTGTTTTCTACTCGATTCTTATTGTCTCCTATTGACAATCGACGACCTCTGCATGTACAAAATGCCACGAAATGGACCTAAATCCGATTCAGAGCAGACAACTGAAGCTAACGCTAGCGATCCTGACGGTAAGCTAGCTGCGGTCACCGAAGCCCCGTGTCCGTCCACGGGGACTGAGCTCACACCCGCCTTGATTGAGAAGTTGCTAACTGCGACCATTAGGAAGGAAATTGAGGACTGAGTTTCTTTAAGAACTTCGTAAGTCACATTCTGCTCTGGTGGGCACTATCGAGGACCATGGAACCAGAATCGTGGCTATGGAGTCAGCCCTTACCGACATGACCTGCAGCCTCCAAAATGTTGAGAAGCGGTGCGCTGCTTTAGCCACAGAAAATCAACTCCTCCGGGAGAAGACAGACAACCTCGAAAACCGCGCATGGAGAGTCAACCTCCGTGTTACAGGCATCCCCGAGGGTGTCGAACAGGGAAGACCCTCTGATTTTATGTCATCCTTTTTTACCACGCTGTTTGGAGAAGGAAAACTGTCTCGCACTCCGGTAATTGAACGTGCGCATCGCTCCCTCAACCCAAAGCCCGGTGCCGGTTGTCCCCCTCGTGCAATGATAGTCCGCTTCCACCACTACCAAATGAAGGAGGAGATACTTAGACTTTCTCGGACCGAGCGAGATGGTATAAACTTCCAAGGTTCCTCCGTCCGGATCTTCCCCGATCTCTCGGTTGAACTCGCCCGGCGCCGTGGGAAATTTAAGGAAATTAAATCTCAGCTCTACAACGCAGGCATTAGATTCCGTCATATGTTTCCCTGTAAGCTGATGGTTCGGTTCCAAGACAGAGAACACGAGTTTGACGACCCTTCTACCGCTACGACCTTTTTCACCGACATCATACAGCCAACGCTAACTCCCCGGTAAGGCAACCAGCTCTTCCTGCCCAGAGGATAGAAACAGCGGACACTCTCTTCGGACTACCACTTCGGTGCAATCTGGTAAAGGGTTGAAAAGTGGTGGCTTACTATCATCCTATTTAAGTATATGAGAGGATGGACGAGGAAAATATTTGAGGGTCTTACAATGCTTAATTTATAGTACTCATCATGACCCACTTGTTAGGTTTGGAAAGTTTATTAAACTGGTCATCTGACTGCTTTCTTGGTCACCCCTTTATCACATGGAAAATTACCATTGGGAGTTCTGTAAGATAGGCCCGCTTCTGATCAGCAACTTTTTCTAAGCCTTTTTTTTTTTTTTTTTTTTTTTTTTTAACCTTATTTTCCATTCAGGCAGACTTTTTAATTGATGTAGTGGTTTGCGGGGCTTTTTTCCCCCCCTCCTTTTTTCTAATTAAATTAAATTCTATTATCATGTGAGAGAGTCAATGTGTATATGGTCTGTTATCTATGATTTCTAATTTAATACACCCATTAAAACCCCTCATGTTTATTTATATTTTATTTTTATTTAACTTTTTTATTTTTATTTATTCTTCTCTTTTTGTTGTTTTTTTAAATTGTCTGTTTTCTCAGACCTTTATACATTCCAAGACATCCTCTCTACCACATAGACAATATTTCATTTTATATAATTACTTTCCAAATGTTTTGGCATCTTACTACACAATTTTGCTGTTTATTACTTGATATAATGTAGGCTCGACATACAGTGCTTCTGAAAATCTTATACATGTTCACACTGCTCTCAAGGCTAGATTATCTTTGAGTAAAAAACCCAGTTGGAAATGGGTAACTGCACTATCAAGGGATTCCCCCTTTTGGTGCTCGGGTTTGTTCTGAATGCCCCATGTTCCCGGTTAGCGGGCATGCTTTTTAGTTGTTTTTCTGTTTATTGTTCTTTTTCAGTTGTTCTTCCTCATCTGTGGCAATACTTTTCTCTGATTAGTTTTTCCCATTGTATTATTTTACAATACATTTTCATGAGAAACCAACTGGCTGTAGGCCATGGAGATTCAACTCTCTTTTGTTATCGGACGAGAGCTACACCCGGATTCTTACTAGTCAAATTAAAGACTTTCTGGAAATCAATGCAACGCCTGGTATGTCTCCGGGTACAATTTGGGAAACTCTCAAAGCATGCATCCGTGGCCAAATTATATCTCATACCTCACATATTGCCAGGCAACAACGGTCTAAATTATTGAAACTCTCTTCTGATATTGAACTAGACAAGAAGTTCTCTGAAACACCTGACCCTGAACTATATAAGCAGAGACTTGTCTTGCAAACAGAGTTTAACCTTTTGTCAACCAATCAGGCTGTCCAATCACTCCGCAAAACACGACAAAACTATTTTGAATTCGGGGATAAACCCGCCAAATTACAGCAGAAGGCTCAAAATTGGATCTCTCAGATCCAGTCTCCAAATGGTGATATCCTCACCAACCCAACCGACATAAACAAGTGCTTTTTTAACTATTTCTCTGCCCTCTACCAAACAGAATCGAGTGCAGATACAGACTCATTGAAATTTTTCTTCAATAAATTACATATCCCCACTATCAGCAATGACTGCAAGATGCAACTTGATCAGCCTCTCTCCTGTGAGGAGGTATTGAAGGCCACTCAGTCCATGCAAAGTGGCAAATTGCCGGGGCCGGACGGCTTTTCCGTTGAATTTTTTAAAGCGGCACACAGCGTTTTGGTGAGACCAATGCTTGATATGTTTAACGACGCCCTGAAAACTGGGCTTTTGCCCCTTTCTACCCGCCATGCCTCAATTTCTTTGATCCCATAGAAGAATAAGGACCCCCTTGATTGCGGTAATTACAGACCTACAGTGCCTTGCGAAAGTATTCGGCCCCCTTGAACTTTACATAAAGATATAAAACTGTAATTTTTTGTGAAGAATCAACAACAAGTGGGACACAATCATGAAGTGGAACGAAATTTATTGGATATTTCAAACCTTTTAAACAAATAAAAAACTGAAATATTGGGCGTGCAAAATTATTCAGCCCCCTTAAGTTAATACTTTGTAGCGCCACCTTTTGCTGCGATTACAGCTGTAAGTCGCTTGGTTTTTTTTTTTTAAAAAAAAAAAAATTTTTTTTTTTTTTTCAGGTGGGGTTTTTGAGGGGGGGTTTTTTGTTGTTTTGAAGTTTGACTTGGCCATTCTAACACCTGGATATGTTTATTTGTGAACCATTCCATTGTAGATTTTGCTTTATGTTTTGGATCATTGTCTTGTTGGAAGACAAATCTCCGGCCCAGTCTCAGGTCTTTTGCAGACTCCATCAGGTTTTCTTCCAGAATGGTCCTGTATTTGGCTCCATCCATCTTCCCATCAATTTTAACCATCTTCCCTGTCCCTGCTGAAGAAAAGCAGGCCCAAACCATGATGCTGCCACCACCATGTTTGACAGTGGGGATGGTGTGTTCAGGGTGATGAGCTGTGGGCGTTTTGCCTCAAACATAACGTTTTGCATTGTTGCCAAAAGTTCGATTTTGGTTTCATCTGACCACAGCACCTTCTTCCACATGTTTGGTGTGTCTCCCAGGTGGCTTTTGGCAAACTTTAAACGCACACTTTTATGGATATCTTTAAGAAATGGCTTTCTTCTTGCCACTCTTCCATAAAGGCCAGATTTGTGCAGTATACGACTGATTGTTGTCCTATGGACAGAGTCTCCCACCTTAGCTGTAGATCTCTGCAGTTCATCCAGAGTGATCATGGGCCTCTTGGCTGCATCTCTGATCAGTCTTCTCATTGTATGAGCTGAAAGTTTAGAGGGACGGCCGGGTCTTCGTAGATTTGTAGTGGTCTGATACTCCTTCCATTTCAATATTATCGCTTGCACAGTGCTCCTTGGGATGTTTAAAGCTTGGGAAATCTTTTTGTATCCAAATCCGGCTTTAAACTTCTCCACAACAGTATCTCGGACCTGCCTGGTGTGTTCCTTGTTCTTCATGATGCTCTCTGCGCTTTACACGGACCTCTGAGACTATCACAGAGCAGGTGCATTTATACGGAGACTTGATTACACACAGCTGGATTCTATTTATCATCATTAGTCATTTAGGTCAACATTGGATCATTCAGAGATCCTCACTGAACTTCTGGAGAGAGTTTGCTGCACTGAAAGTAAAGGGGTGAATAGGATGATTTGCGCACGCCCACTTTTTCAGTTTTTTATTTGTTAAAAAAGTTTGAAATAGCCAATGAATTTCGTTCCACTTCATAATTGGGACCCACTTGTTGTTGATTCTTCACAAAAAATTACAGTTTTATATCTTTATGTTTGAGGCCTGAAATGTGGCAAAAGGTCGAAACGTTCAAGGGGGCCGAATACTTTCGCAAGGCACTGTATAAGTCTTTGCCCTGTAGATGCTAAAATTCTTGCACGTCGGTTGGAGCCTGTGTTACCTGAGCTTATTCATTATGATCAGACAGGATTCATAAAGAATAGAAAATCTTTATTTAATATTAGTCGTGCTTTTAATATCATTTACTCTCCTTCCAATCCCACATCCCACGAAGTCCTGGCTATGCTCGACGCAGAGAAAGCATTCGACCGTGTCGAGTGGTCATATCCGTTTGACACTCTGCGGCGTTTCGGTTTTGGAGAAGTCTTCATTAGTTGGATTAAGCTTCTTTATACTTCTCCTGTCGCATCCGTTCGTACTAACAATACCTCATCTCCCTACTTTCAGTTGTCACGTGGTACGAGACAGGGGTGCCCTCTCTCCCCCCTCCTCTTTGCCCTCGCTATGGAACCCCTCGCAATAGCTATTCGCTCAGATAGTAGGATCTCAGGTATTATCAGGGGAGATCTCGAACAAAAAATTTCTCTCTATGCGGATGACCCCACTGTATCATTGCCTAGAATTCTCACCTGCATGGAGGGGTTTGGCGACATCTCTGGCTACAAGCTAAATATTAGTAAGAGCGAGCTCTTCCCTCTCAATATTGATGCAAGCTGTCTTCCACCCTCTGCTCCACCCTTTAAAGTAGCCTTGGATGAATTTAATATCTTACGTAAATACTCCAACCTACTTAATAGAAAATTTACACTTGCCCTGGAACGTGTTAAGTCAGATCTCCTGCGCTGGTCCTCTCTCCCTCTATCCTTAACAGGCCGTATTAACTCTGTAAAAATGAATATACTACCTAGATTTCTGTATCTCTTTCAGTGTGTTCCAAAATCTTTCTTTAAAACCCTCAACCAAACAATTTCTTCCTTTATTTGGAATAAAGGCCCTTGCAAAATACGGAAATCTATTCTACAACTACCAAAAACTGCTGGAGGACTTGCCCTCCCAGATTTTCAATCATATTACTGGGATGCCAACATTCACAACCTCCTTTACTGGCCACACTGCCATTTCGGTCTGAGTGACTGGGTTCCCATGTGGGTACAATTAGAAGAAACCTCCTGCAAACCATTATCTCTTACAGCCCTACTTTACTCCCCATTAGCTTCAATTCCTAAACGTCCAAACTACAGTCCAGTAGTGAATCAGTCTTTACGTATTTGGAGGCAATTCAGATCACATTTTGGGTTCCAGAGTTTTTCGTTTTCCTCTCCATGTGACAAAAATCCAGCCTTTCCCCCATCGTTGAATGATAGTGTCTTTAAAGGAATATTTCACCGCTGGAAAGCTGAATATATCTTTAAATTGGGTCACTTATGTAGTAGAAATGTGAAAAAAAAATTGAAATTGGTGCCTTCTAGGCCGAGAAAAGCCAGAAAATGTGTTTTGGTCTTATATGGATGAAAAACACCAAATCCCAGAAGGACCTGCTTCGTTGCTTTGAGTCCACTCCCGCCACGCCCCTACCGCTTGACAGACCCGGACAGACCGACAGAGGCATTCAACTCAACTCAAAGCGTGTTTCATTGTCATTTCAACCATATACGGAACAACGTTTCATCGTGACTCAAGTGGTGTTACACATTTAACATATATAAAAACGACATTATATAAAAACAGGCTACATTTAGTACACACACTTTATAGGCTCCGAGTAAAGTTCAGCTAACGCATACTAGCATTACGCGTTGTGGGCTGTAAACACCGGAGCATAAACACAGCCGTGGAATTAGTGTGTAATTTAGAATGGTCGGCATTTAACAGTCACAAACTCCACCAGCAGTTAGCAGTTAAATGGATACAAATCACCACATTTCTGCGCCACTCGGTGTTAACACAGCCCAGCGCAGTTAGCAGTAGCTAGTTGGATTTTATTTCTACACCAGTCCACCTCCACGGGCCAGCGAGAGCAGCCTGGTAGCTGGATAGTCCCGGTTCCGGTACACTGTTGTTCAGGCATGTTTCCACAACAACAAAAACACAGCAGTCACTGAACTCACGTTCGAGTTTCGTTGAAGGAGGATGTAGTCCAGCTTGTTGTTTAATGAGCAGACACTTGCAAGTAGGATGGCTGAGACAGGTGGACAGCTAGCGCGTTAGCTTTCCACCTAGCCGATGAGGATGTCCCCTAGCCGCGCGCGGCATTGAGCGACACCGCTGGTCTCCGTGCGGAGGCGCTCACGTAGTGTGCCGGTATTGCGTCTGTAATAACGTTTCCTCCATATTCTCCGATCTGTACCGATGTATCCCGGTGGTACACACGTCCGGTAGTTTGAATGCAGATAATTGTTGTAAATGTTTTCTGCTGAAAACCGAGAGCCTGTTTAGCGAAGATTCAAGATGGCTGACAGTCGTTTATCTCGAATACCCGGCCAGACTCGGCAGTCCAACCCCTGTGGGCGTGTTGAAAACATACGGAAGTAGATCCTACTACTGGCTGTAGTCCTTTGCCTCTGGCCCAAAAATCTTCCAATGACGCAAAAATCGTCATTTTACGTCATCGGAAGATTTCTTCCAGGCCCCAAATGCAGAAATCTCTCGTCTCAGGGGGACATGAGGGAGGGAGGCACGGTCATTCAGAAATACTATCGGGTTTCTACTGATACAAAGCTGAATGCTAAATCGGTGAAGTATCCCGTTAAACTCTGGTTCAAAAAGGGAATAAAAACATTTAAAGACTTGTATGTAGACAAGACGTTTGCCTCCTTCACCCAACTGTCCTTAAAGTTTAGCCTCCCAAGGTCGCACCTTTTTAGATACTTTCAGATTAGAGATTTTATTTGGAAGATCTCTCCTCAATTTCCAAATCTTCCTCCCCCAACACAGCTCGACACCATGCTCGATGTGAGCATCAATAACAAAGGTGCTATATCCGTTCTTTATGACTGTATTGCAGGGTTCTCGCCTTCATCTGCTATTACAGCTAGACAAAATTGGGAGGTCGACCTGGACTATAGGTTCACTGATGACGAATGGAGACAAGTTCTAAATAGCATCCATTCCTCCTCCATATGCAGCCGTCATAGTCTTATCCAATTTAAATTCATCCATCGGATATATTGGACTAAAGTTAGGTTATCAAAGATCAAACCTTAGATGGACCCTACATGTGATAGGTGCAGGCAGGCCCCAGCTTCTCTGCTCCATATGTTTTGGCTTTGTCCAACTCTGATGGGCTACTGGAAATTGATTTTTAATTATATGTCAGTTGCACTGGGCTCTGTAATTAACCCCTGTCCACTTGTTGCACTTTTTGGTCTCTCCCCAAAAACTGCAAATTTGTCAAACCTCCATAATGGTGCACTCGCCTTCTGTACATTAATAGCCAGGCGATTGATTCTCCTTAATTGGAAGTCAAGCCAACCACCTACTAATATACACTGGATACGTGACCTAATGAGTTGCATCCATCTTGAAAATATAAGATATCTGAGAGATGGGAAGCAGGACGAATTCAGGACTATTTGGAACCCATTCATTTCCTACTTCTCTTCTATCAAAGCCACTGGGATCACTCCCACCCTGCCATCACTGTCTTAATCTTTCCCCAGTTGATTTTTACATACATACATACATACATACACTTTTTTATTTCTCTCTCTCTCCTTTCATTTTACCCATTGAATAACTCCAATTGCCAAAGATGATGTGATTGGTGGTCAATATGTAACTAGATGCTATATGTATGCTTGGCATATCTGTTGGCTACTAACAAAAACAAAAATAAAGTTATATAAAAAAAAGTAAGCTGGATGACTAGACAATGGACTACAAATTCTGTGTTACTTTTATTCATTCATTCATGAGAACGAGTTGCCCCACAATATTTAAACAATTTGAATATGACATACTTTGTTGGAAACCGTTGTTGTGTAATCACAACAGCTAAGCTTACGGACCTCGGCGCTTAGCTGCAGCACTGACTACGTTTACCCTTATTCCAAAAAAGAATATTGTACCAATATTCCCGTTTACACGTAGCCTTGCAAAATATGATTTTTCCCAGCAGTGGAGGACATGTTGGAGCGTGTGAACACAGCGTCCCTCTTTCATTCCTTCAACCAGCTTCTTGTAAAGGTCGCCTCATATCCAAAAAACGTGATGATATCCAAGTCTTTCATAACGTTTAAAAGTAGCAGTTTCTCCTCATTGGGTCTGCAGCCTTGCAAACACACAGAGCTGAACATAAGCCGTAAACGTGCAAGAGGCCGTAAACTGCAGTAAAACCCTGATCGAGACGCATATTCTGAATGCGCTGTATACATGTCAAAAGAATGCTTCTAAAACCTGAACAACACACACACACACACACACACACACACACACACACACACACACACACACACACACACACACACACACACACACACACACACACACACACACACACAAACACAAAAAACACAAACAACACACACACACACACACACAACACACAAACACAACACACACACACACACACACACACACACACACACACACACACACACCTTAATCTGAAAATGATATATTCAGAAAAAGGCCTTATTCTGAATATCCAACCGGAATATGCCGTTTACATGACCTGTATCAAATTACGAATATTGCTGTGAGCCGAGCCCAGCTGATACTACTTACAATCACTTTGTGTATTACAAGTTTTCTTAAAGTTTAAATGTGCAAATGAAGCATTATCTTAGGCTGTTAAATGTGTGTTAATTAGCATAACTTTCCAGAACAAAAACCTGAACATTTGATAGGTTCAAAATAATTTTTTTATTTTGTTGTCAACAGCTTCAAAATAAATCCATTTTCTCATTTTTTCAGCAATGAAATGTTCAATATATCAGGCTCTGAATAATATATGATCAAAGCCCTGTGTGTTGGCTAGACACGTACAAGTCAAAACAAAGCCCAGTTCAGACCAAAGATTCACGACGAGATGAAACCGTTTCAGAACATTGCAGCGAAAAGTTTCAGCGGTCTGAACCGGCTCGACTCAAACCAGCTGATGGTGTTGCTGCAACTCAGCTGGTCTAGTCTCCAGAGGCTGGTTTTAGAACATAAGAGACGTCACACGTTTCAACAGCCAATAGAGAAGTCAGCTGGTCGAGTCTCCAGAGGCTGGTTTTACAACGTAAGAGATGTCACCTGTTTCAAAAGTCAATAGAGAAGTTAGCTGGTAAAATCAGCTATGAACTATAGAAATTAAATGTTGCATTATCCATTATATTTTTTTGTTACAAACACCTGGTCGAAATGGCAGTGTTTTAGACTGAGTCTCAACGAGCGCCCAAAAGCACAGTAACGTTATATGGTGGAGCAAGTTAGAGAGTGACTGAAGAGAGAGAGAGCGCCCAGCGGCGTTAGAACAAACGTTTAACCCTTGTGTTGTCCTTCGGGTCCCAGTGACCCGAAGGACAACACAAGGATTATGTACTTCCGTTTACTTTGTTGAGAATTGCTCTCTAAACAAGGGTTAATACAGCATTTTGGTCAGCTTAAACTGTGTTTAAATGTGTTCTAGAAATAAACTTTACTTACTTACTTTACAAGAAACAGGGTTTAGAGAGCAATTCTCAACAAAGTAAAGGGAAGTACATAATCCTTGTGTTGTCCTTCGGGTCACTGGGACCCGAAGGACAGCACAAGGGTTAAGAAAAAACAAATGAATATAACCATCCTCTTAACTGTTTTGTTCCACTGTTACACAAACATTTACAGGTGATATTTTTACTTTACTAGCAGTTAAAATGAATGGAAACATCTTCTCAGTAAAGGTGTGTGTGAAGGTGTGTATGTGTGTGTCAGTATCAGCATCAGAGAACGACAGCTTTCCTCTGTTCCAGTCCAGAGTCACTCTGATCCTCTGTACCTTGTTCTGCACTACGACATCAGTGCGTGGAGCTGGTGGTGATCCCACTGCGTATTTACCTTTATGGAACAATATTATCCATAATCCAGACTGTATGCTTCCCTTCCTCTGGACAGACTCTGCTAACACGCCGATTGACCAGCCTGTACTGTCTCCAACCTCGACGTCCCAGCTGTGAGTCTCTGAGTTAAAGCCCTCAGAGCCCAGGACAGAGGGGTATTTATCAAACCTCTCTGGATTATCAGGAAGCTGCTGTCTCTTTCCTACTCTCACGCTGGTCAGATCTTCAGACATGATGAGTAATGGACCAGCAGTGTTTGGATCCAAAATCACAGGAGTGTAGGAGACCATGTCCTTCATCTTGTTCCAGATGTTGAAGCTTAGGTTGCCCAGGTGTTTGGCCTCGTCTATCAGAGCTCCTGAGAGCAGCTGTGGATCATCCAGCAGGGGGCGCTGCTGGACTCTTTCCACTGCAGCCTTGTAGTTGATCAGGAATGAGACGTCTTCAGCTCTCAGCTGCTCCTCTGTGGCTCTGACTGTGTCTGAAAGAGCTGCTATCTCTCTGCTCAGAGCCTTCATATTATCCTTCATCCTATGACTCTTCTGCTCCTCTTCCTCCCTCAGTGCAGCCAACCTGGCCTCCTCTTCCTCTTCTAAAAACTGGTGAAGCTTCTTAAACTGCTCCTGGATCCGCGATTCTAAGCGCTGCGCCTGGACCTTCATGTGTTTTTCTGTCTGATCAAACTTCACTTTAACTTGTTCAAAACCCTTTACCTTCTCCTTTAAGGGCTCCAGAGTTTCCTGAAGCTCCTCCATGTGTTGTCGTGCAGCTTCATCGATGGGTCTGATTCTGTGGTTGGAGTGTGTTTCTGAATGCAGACAGATGAGACACACTGGCTGCTGATGGTCCAGACAGAAGAGTTTGAGTTTCTCAGAGTGCAGACTGCAGAGAGCCCCTGAAGCTCTCTGATCTCTCTCCAGTAAGAAGGACTCACACAGGTTCTTTAACACCAGATAACAAGGTGGATTTGAATTTAAAGATGTCGTCTTACAGACTGGACACTCTCTAGCTTGTTTCTGTCTCCACCATCTCTGCAGACAGTCTTTACAGAAGTTGTGGCTACATGTCAGAACAACAGGATTTCTAAAGACATCATGACAGACCGGACAGCAGAGATCCTCCTCTGATCTGAAAGCCATCTGGTCTCTGAGTGAAACTGAAAACACAGCAGACAGAAAGTACAGTCAGTCATGGTGATGACTATCTACTGGCTTTTAAGATGTTCTCATTAAAGTTCAGTTACATTTTATGCCATTTTTAGTTTTTATTGTTAGAATATTTACATTTTTATATATATATATATATATATATATATATAAACTCTCCTCGCCAGCCTCGTGCTGCGTTCAATGTTATTGTGAAATACCCTTTTCCTATTCAGTGGTTGTTTTTGTTGTTTAAAAGGAATTTACTGGTGAAATAAGGAAGAGGCTTGATATTTATATAACTTTATATAATTTATTTTTATATAATTATTTGACTGAAATGGTTATCAGAAATAATCTCAGAAATATTTTATTTAAAAAAAAAAAAAAAAGACTAAAATGTTTTGACTAAAACTTAACTAAGATATATTGAGTTCTCTTTTGACTAAAACTACACTAAAATGACAAGACTTTTAGTCGACTAAAACTTGACTAACAAAAAAAAAAAAGATATGTGAATGACTAAATATGATTAAAACTAACAAGGACATGTGGCACAAGACTAAGACTAAACTAAAAATAGATGACAAAATTAACACTAGTCCAAAGTATCATCTCGCACGACATTCTTGTGTGGTTTAGTAGCTGCACCACTGCTGACAAAAAGGCGCTGGACAGAGTCAGGAAATCAGCACAAAACAATTCACACACAGCTCCCCTCACTCACTGACATATCACACCAGATGCCTGCAGAGGGCAAAAAACATAATTAAGGATTGTTCCCACCCAGGTCACAACCTCTTCACTCTGCTGCCATCTGGAAGGCGTTACAGATCTTTCCAGAGTCGCACTTCCAGACTTTTGAAAAGTTTTTATCCAAGTGCCATAAAACACCTGAACTCATGACCTATATGGATTGCACTCCACTTTATGTCTTCTTTTAATTACTTATCAATTCTAACAATGTATTTACTTACTTATTTATTTATTACTGTGTTCATATTGCTTAGGCGGCTTCCTCGGCGGCGCTGTGGAGATAGGTCTGGCATCATAGATATAAACACGTAGATACCGCCTTTGGTTGTGTGAGATGCGTCTGAGCCGCCACCAGTTTGGGACGGATATCGGACACACTTGACCATACAGACTCACAGAAAAAAACTTTTGTACAAATTTTGGGTGTTCATGTGAAAGATATGCCAAACTAAGTAACATAGAACAACATTTCACAGATTAAAAAGGTGTTTTACAATATTGGAATGTTACAAAGATGTTGAATGTAATATCACAAGATGTCATGTTAATCCTCCGTTACTGATACTGACTTAAGGTAACGTGTAACGTAAAGTATTGTTATTTCAGTAGTAAGCAATCTCTCAGTAAGATGCTAAAATGACGTTTGTCGTGTGTGTTGTTGAAGCAGCAGCTCTGCGGCTGAACTGCAGTTCTTTGAGTGGCCGTTTGAGGCGAGTTATTCCCCATAGACTCCTATGTTAAAAAAAAAAAAACCTGGTACAGCTGGTAAGCCTGGTACAAAGAACAGGTTGGGTCTCTATAGCTAATTCCCCCCTTTATAACTGGGTTTAACTGTTTTTTATAACTCACCCTTTTAATCAAATTAGGCTTAAAGCTGCATACCGTTACTATCAAGTCAAGTCAAGTGGGTTTTATTGTCATTTCAACCATATAAACTGTATATAGTGAGACAAAACGTTTCACCATGGATCAAGTGGGGTTACCCGCTGAGCACACTGTTAAATTTAAAATATATAAAAACGCCATTTGAAACAGGCTACATTTAGTTACACACATAGAGTTACACACAAGATTATACATAAAGTGTAATTACTACTTAAGGTAGAGCATTTAAGACAGACAAGGGACAGGACAGACAACAGAAAACAAAAACAGGGCATAAGTAGACTTGTAACAAGTTAGGTTTCTATATATACACAATATATATGTTTTTTCGTTATGAAACCCCACATTTATTTGACAAAGTATCCTGTATCATATATGCATGTCTGGTATTTGTAGCAAAGCAAACCGCCTAAGAATCGGTAGCAAATTCAGCGATAAATTATGATTTTAATTGTGGATAGACCTCCTGCCTGTAGACAAACATGCATCAGGAGGGGCTGCATGTCCGTACCAAAATGGCGGCCGCGTCGACGTATCGCTCCAATGAACACTAGCAGCCAATGTGGTAGACTATCTACTGGGGCTACATATCTGTGGGTCTGGCAATGCGACACTAATTAAACTGTCCACAAAGAAAATGAAAAAAACTGTTCCGTTTACAAATGTAAACGATGTTTAATTCAGTTATTACATGCAACCAAAATAAAAGAAACCTTCAAGTTAAATGAATAAGTTTGTTGTGCACTTACAGAATGAGCCAGTCACTTCTCCAGTCCGTGAATCCGGTCCAGGTTTCTGCTGGGTTTTCTGGCCGAATGGCGGGTTACCTGAAGCAGCTGAGGAGTCGATATGAAGCGGTCCGGGAGTTTGTAGTGCGGGGACTCGGTGAACAGATCTCACCGGTCGGATGGAGAAACAGTTTGAAATGGAGTCAACGTTTTTCTACCGCGCTGCTCGGTGCTCTACTACTCTTTCATTCCTTCCTCAGCTCCACTTCTTTCTTCTTTGAGGTTTTTTTGTCGGTTGGCACACAACGATTTGGTGCTGTACCGCCACCAACTGGTATGGAGTGTGATTAGATAGACTTTATTAATCCCACATTGGGGAAATTCCTGTGTTAAAGCAGCTCAAAAGAAATAAATATTGAAATGCATCAGAATAACACAGATAAACATTAAGTAGACATAGGAGAAAAAATATACACAAAGTATAAGAAATAAAAAAAATAGATTTAGTTATAATAATAGTATAATAGTAGTAATAGTGTAACATATTTACACAATAAACACCCTTATATAAACAGACAGTATATACACATATACATATGAGTAAGGTGGATCAGGATATCTAAAGTGTACAATACTGAAAAAAATACTAAAATAATTTTAAGTTTTGTTCTCTATATAGCTATGCCCCCTTCATAACAACTGTCTGGGGGTGAATGTTTTTTTATAACCCACCCATTTAAATTATATTAAAGCTTCAAGGAGCATACTGTAGACCCACACAAGATATGATATGTTGGTATGAAAACCTGCATTTTAAATTAAACTAAGTACCATGTATCAGAAATACATGTCTGGCATTTGCAGAACGCTATAAAAACCAGTTGGAAATTCTGTGAAAAATATGGTTTTAATTGTGGATAGACTTCCTGCCTCGATACAAACACATGCATTAGGAGGCGCGGCATGAGACTGCTGGGCCTAAATTGTGTTTGAACATGAAAACAAACACTTTTGTTGTCCCTATCTCAATGTTTTAGCCGTTTTTTTCAAAATTGATAGCCCTATATCTGACATTTTGTTTTTCCGTTTTGGGTGCTTTTTTTTATGTATTTTTCCAGTGTTTCACACATAGTAGTTCATAGTTTTTGTTGCTTTTCCCAACTTTTTGGACAACATGGGGGTTAAAACATGAACCCAATGTGTATTGAATAAACACCCTTGTCTTCTTGGTTCATGCACTTTGCGCACAGTAAAGACCCTTTCTCATACAGAATATATAATCATCCTCTTTATCTATAAGCTTCTACAAAGTGTATGGCTCCACACACACAGGTTAAAATAATAAAACATACACATGCATTACGAGGCACAGCATGTCCGCCCCAAAATTTTACAAATTAGTTCTTAAGCCCAGAATGAGGCCCGTTGTGAGTGCTTTTACTTTTGGTACTTTATTCAGTTCAACACTTGGATCAGTAGAGGGCGCCAAAGCATCAGCAAAACAACTCCTGCTGCAAGTTCATCTCTTCATCACACACATTTATTAAAACCATCTCCAGACGGCAGATTACCTGCTGAAAATCATAGAACCTTTTTCATTTGATTCTCTTTTTCTGCTTCCCATCCGTGATAACCTTGTTTATTATTTTCATTGTAGGATACAGTTCTTAAATCACCAACTTTACTTAAAGTCTGAACCCAAACTGAGACTTCCACCTTCAGATAAAAGGCTGCTCCTATTTTACTACTACTGAATACTACAGCGGCTCCCTGTATCTAACCTCGTCATAGCGCTGCTAGCGTGGCTGTAGCCTCCAGTGTTGTTTATGTTTTATCATATTTCCTAAAAATCATATTAAAAGGTGTTGAAGTTTCACTCTGAGCTCTCAGAATAATGATTTCATTGAATTTTGGGTGTTTTATCCAATTTTATAGAATTTTTAGTCTTCCCAGGTCAAACTAATATATATATATATATATATATATATATATATATATATATATATATATATATATATATATATATATATATATATATATATATATATATAATATGATAATCCATAAACATTTATCCCTCTGTGTGTGTGTGTGTGTGTGTGTGTGTGTGTGTTTGCATACTTTTAACAGTATGCCAAGGGGGAGAGAGTGCAAAAAGGCCAAGGTTAAATTTATACAGTCTGTGATTTATACACACACAGACAGTAACACACACACACACACACACACACGCACGCACAGTGGCGGTTCTATATTGACTTACACCCTGGGTGAGACCCCCTTTGAGCTGCACAAAATATGACAGTATAAGTTATCAGAACTTAAATAAATATACAAGAGAAGAGAGCAACAATAATATAAAATATTAAGAATAATATACAAATAAAATATAGGATAAATATTCTAAATACCACAAATCCTTCATCACACAAATGTAAAAACACACTAAAGAGAATCTCAGGTCAGGGAAGTTCCTAATTTCCTGCACAAGCTCTATACTGTCCAAATCAGAGTGCCCCTTAAAGTGCAGTGTGGTGCCTAGTGCCTCGCATTGCTCTGCCAGCTCCTCATCTGCAAGACTTCTGTAAGGAAATTTGTCAAAACCCAGAATTTCTTTCCCACATTTTCCAATGTGGATAATCTCTCCTCGATGGCTGACGTGGCTGCATCACCGACAACGTTGAAGAATCCAACCTCCAACTTCCTAAGTACACCACTGATAGGCTCATCATGTGATACATATGAGAAGTGGCGCTTTGTGGACCTCAGCCTTTTTTGTTTTCAAACAGCCTCCACATTCATTTCTTCACCAATGTCTTTGGCTGCCATCTGTGCAGTCACAAAGTCACTTACCCTGTAGCTCTGGAGACCTCGTTCAGTCTTCTTCAAAAGACTCACAACTAGGTCCACATGCATATTAGGAGACTGCATGAGTTTGCTGGCATGCTGTATTGCAGATAGCATGTCATACCAAACAACCGTGCAGATGCTGAAGCGGTACGACTCCACCTCCTCAGACAAAGACTGGGCCTCAGCCTTTATAGCAGGGTCCTTGGTGTGGTCGCTCATCTCAATTAAAGCCTCTCTCACGGCAGCTCCCTGGTACCTCCTGGGCTCAACGCTCTTGACCTTGCTCTCCCACCTTGTTTCTGCCCTCATCTTTAAAGTGATGCTCACATGGTTCTTTGGTATGGCCCATCTTTGCAGGACACAAAAGTAACTTCATCCTCAATATCAGATATTTGTGGAGATATCTGTGGAGACATATGTGTAGCTGAGGACATAGATGGCAGCTCATCCTGAAGTGTCGAGACCATTCCAGAAGAGGCCTGTGTAAATGTTGAGGTAGATGGCAGCTCCTCATCCTGAGGCACTGAGACCATTCCAGCAGCAGAGTCCTGTGTAGCAGTGGAGGTGGGTGGCTCATCCTGACCAGTGGCAGAGGATGCTCCAAAATATTTTAGAAGTGCCCCTGAAATTGCAATTGAATTGCAATTGAAATTGAAATCAAAAGACAGTCGGATTATGTTTTATACAGCTAAAACAGCCTGGGGTCAAATTGACCCCAAACATAATAGGAGGGTTTACACTCTAAATGTCTGTCATTACACGCTAAATTAATCTAACTTTTAGGGAGGAACCATTAGCTCCTTGGTTACTGCCTCAAATTATATGCATGGCACACTTTCAGTTATGACTTGTTAAACTATACTTTGTCACGAAATACAGTTGTAGCAAATAGCAAATTTCTGTCTGTCTGTTCGTCTTTGAAACTACCTACAGATTTGAAGATTCCTTAATTACAACACGATTGAGCTAGCAAAGCAGTTTGGTGTTTATATGTGCAGGATTTCTTAAATTTGGAAAATCCCACGTTCTCAACAAACAATGTAAAGCGTGGTTCTCAACCTTTTTGCCATCGCCCCTATCCATTATCGTCCACATATATATTATGTAGGCTAATTGCCCCGAATATTAATGATACCCCAATATACTGCCATTATTGTTGTTATTATTGTATAAAATAATCAAAAATCAAATCATTGTAAAACACATGTATTAGTTTCCTGTATCAAAAGCATGTGAATAGAATGTGTATATATATATATATATTTACAGGTTTTAAAATGCAACCATTTGACATTCAATTAATAACAATCAACTAGATATGTAACATTCAAACTATAATTAGGTATTATTTATAAGATCTATATTTCAATGTTTTTGTTTGTGAAGTACCTTGGTGTATGAAATGGCTTTAATAAAATGTATTATTATGCTTATTTTATTATTATTATTATTATTATTATTATTATAAACTAACAGTAGCAATCGCAGCTAGAATTTACGTTGATTAGCTTATGAAGCAAGTCGATATACCCTTCTATTGTCGTGTAAGTGTCTGAGTCGCATTAGCTTCTCAGTCCTGGTAACTGGTTCCAATAGCCACTGCTCGAAGTAAAAGTGAATCATTCTATTTACATGTTGGGATTTGTAGAGTACAGTGTGTAATATAATGTCAAACCGGACATATTCTCAATTTGAAAGTTAATTTTGTTGTTTTCGGTTAGGTTTTTGTTTGTAGTACTCTAATCATTAATGTTTTTTTAGTGGTTACTATTACTCAGTATGGGTGTGTGGAGAGCGTACGAATTTTTTTGGGTAATTTAGGGTTAAAAAACACACACAATGGGATAAAATTTTGGTAGAAATTGGGTTAGAGTATTAGATTGTTAGAGAGATTAGAAGGGTTAGAAGTTATTTGGTTAGAAGAGTTATTAGAGGCTATTAGAAGTTAGGTTAGAAGAGTTAGGTTAGAAGGCTAGGTTAGAAGGCTAGTTGAAGAGTAGGTTAGAAGGTCTAGGTTAGAAGGTCTGGTTAGAAGAGTTAGGTTAGAAGGGTCTAGGTTAGAAGGGTCTAGGTTAGAAGAGTTAGTTTAGAAGAGTTAGGTTTCATCGCGTCTTGAGTAAATAGAGAAAAAAGACCCAATTGCTGTGTTTTGTGGAGGTGTGAGGACCTATAAACATAATTTCTCTATCAGCTCCATAAGAAAGTTTAAACCCCAAAACAAGCCCGAACTGCCCGGGAGTTTGGGGAACAGCTAAATGTTTGCCAAACAACAAAGCACAGTCAATATCTCTCGCACGTCTCTTTTTTTCTCTTTCTCCGTGAAATGAAGCTGCATTCAGGTACAGTAGAAACGTTGTGTTCTATAAACCATCTGACGAAAAATGTTACTGTGAAATATAAAAGTCTACTTGTGCTACATGGGGTTAAAGAATACAACAGGATGGATTGCTTTTTTTTATCTGAACGCGCTTCACGTAAGAGCTCATTTAAGATGATGCTCTGATGTCCGTTCCATGAAGAGACGAGTCGCCAAATACAGGCAAGAGAGTTATGATACCCGTTGTAGTGCAGTGTGTAAAGGAGTTTTTGAGAACTGTTTTTTAGTAGTTTAAGCAAATGTGTTGTTTGTGAATTTTGTTTAAACTAGCTTTCAAAAAACGCCCCCAAGACCTCAACCTTTCAAAAATTGTTCAACGCCCCCATCATCTTCTGAACGCCCCTGGGGTACACCCCGTTGAGAAACACTGTGTAAAGTAAGCTGGATGACTAGACAATGGACTACAAATTCTGTCTGTTGCTTTTATTCATTCATTTTGAGAGCGAGTTGCCCCACAATATTTAAACAATTTGAATATGACATACTTTGTTGGAAACCGTTGTTGTGTAATCACGACAGCTAAGCTTACGGGCCTCGGCGCTTAGCTGCAGCACTGACTACGTTTACCCTTATTCCATAAAAGAATATTGTACTAATATTCCCATCTACATGTAGCCTTGCAAAATAAGATTTTTCCCAGCGGTGGAGGACATGTTGGAGCGTGTGAACACAGCGTCCCTCTTTCATTCCTTCAACCAGCTTCTTGTAAAGGCCGCCTCATATCCAAAAACGTGTTGATATCCAAGTCTTTGATAACGTTTAATAGTAACTGTGTTTCTCCTCGTTGGGTCTACAGCCCTGCAAACACACAGAGCTGAACATAAGCCGTAAACGTGCAAGAGGCCGTAAACTGCAGTAAAACCCTGATCGAGACGCATATTCTGAATGCGCTGTATATATGTCAAAAGAATGCTTCTAAAACCTGAATAATATCACACATGTCTTAATCTGAAAATGCTATATTCAGAAAAATGCCTTATTCTGAATATCCAACTGGAATATGCTGTATGCTACATGACCTGTATAAAATTTTGAATATTGTCATATTCGGAATAATAGTGGAATACTGGCGTGTATGTAAACATAGTCAGTGTCCAAGCAAGCTGAGGCGATACCAAAAGGTGATGTGAAAACCTGCAGACTACTGATTGGTCAGAGAGAATCGTCACTAATCACTGCGTCATCATTGCTAGCGACAGATGGGGGTGTCCTGAACAAACCCGCCATTTTTAAATAGTTTAACCAGCGGTGTTTGTTTTGTTGTTGCCTCCAGCTTCTTTAGAAACTAAATTTGTCTTCTGGCAGCCACATGTAGAGAATCAAAAACAACACACCTTCTACGTTCTGTGTGTGTGTCGCGTTAGGTCACCGCAGTTTCCTGAGGCGTTACTATGACGACCAGCCACGCTCGCATCAGGCCTCACGCATGAGGCGGTACTAAATCTGCAATGGAAAATTTGAGGGAAAAAAAAGGACAGTGGTACTAGTACCCCCACTGGTACTAGTAGTGGGTAAACACCATTAGATTACTTACAATCACTTTGTGTATTACAAGTTTTCTGAAAGTTTAAATGTGCAAATGAAGCATTATCTTAGGCTGTTAAATGTGTGTTAATTACCATAACTTTCCATAACAAAAACCTGAACATTTGATAGGTTCAAAATTCTTTTTTATTTTTGTTGTCAACAGCTTCAAAATGAATCAATTTTCTCCATGTTTTCAGCAATGAAATGTTCAATATATCAGGCTCTGAATAATATATGATCAAAGCCCTGTGTGATGGCTATACATGTACAAGTCAAAACAAAGCCCAGTTCAGACCAAAGATTCACGACGAGACAAAACCGTTTCAGTACGTCACAGCGAAAAGTTGCAGCGGTCTGAACCGGCCGTCTCAACTCGACTCAAACCAGCTGATGGGGTTGCTGCAATTCAGCTGGTCTAGTCTCCAGAGGCTGGTTTTAGAACGTAAGAAACGTCTCCTGTTTCAACAGCCAATAAAGAAGTCAGCTGGTAAAGTCAGCTATTAAGTATAGAAATGAAATGATCCATAATCCATTTTATTTTTATGTTACAAACAGCTGGTCTAAATAGCAGAGTTTTAGACAGAGCCTCAACGAGTGCCCGAAAGCACGGTAATGTTATATGGTGGAGCGAGATAGAGAGTGACTGAAGAAGGGAGCGCCCAGCGGCATTAGAAAAAACAGTGAATCAAAGAAATAAAATGCGGTTTTTAGCCGATTCATCACTAGAAATGTAACTGTAGCAAGCATCTCACTATCACTAACATTATCCACATTCATATTTAGAAGAAAGAAGTGATATATCCAGCTACAGTTAGAACTGAAGAAAAACGAAGAGTTGTCATGGAGATGATACACCGTCTTGTCTCATTGGTGCAAACTGTCAGGTTTCAGAACGCTGCAGACCGACTCTTTGCAAGACATTTCAACTCATCTCGTCGGAAATCTGGTTTGAACTGGGCTTAATAAAACAGTTTAAGTTCAAACAGTATTGATAAAAAAGAAAAAAGATCAAACAAACCAATAGGTTAGATGTACATTAAAACTGTATTCTAAATTAAAAACTATTGAAAGAAAACTAAACAACTCTTTGTAATACTGAGACAGCAGAAGGATAGGTGCAGATTAAAATGTTAAATCCGGTGACTTTTCTCTTTAAGAAAAACCGAATGAATATAATCATCCTCTTAACTGCTCTGTTCCACTGTCACACACACATTTACAGGTGATATTTTCACTTTAGTAGCAGTGAAAATGAATGGAAACCTCTTCTCAGTGAAAGTGTGTGTGAAGGTGTGTATGTGTCTGTTAGTATCAGCATCCGAGAACGACAGCTTTCCTCTGTTCCAGTCCAGAGTCACTCTGATCCTCGAGCTGCTTCTGCACCACGAGATCAGTGCGTGGAGCTGGTGGTGACCATGCTGAGTATTCAACTTTTGAGAACCCTATTATCCAGAATCCAGACTGTATGCATCCCTTCCTCTGGACAGACTCTGCTAACACGCCGAGTGTCTAGTATGCATTGTCTTCAACCTCGACATCCCAGCTGTGAGTTGAGTTAAAGCCCTCAGAGCCCAGGACAGAGGGGTATTTATCAATCCTCTCTGGATTATCAGGAAGCTGCCGTCTCTCTCCCCGTCTCACACTGATCAGATCTTCAGCCAGGATGAGATCTAGATGAGCAGTGTTTGGGTCCAAAATCACAGGAGTGTAGGAGACCATGTCCTTCATCTTGTTCCAGATGTTGAAGCTCAGGTTGCCCAGGTGTTTGGCCTCGTCTATCAGAGCTCCTGAGAGCAGCTGTGGATCATCCAGCAGGGGGCGCTGCTGGACTCTTTCCACTGCAGCCTTGTAGTTGATCAGGAATGAGACGTCTTCAGCTCTCAGCTCCTCCTCTGTGGCTCTGACTGTGTCTGAAAGAGCTGCTATCTCTCTGCTCAGAGCCTTCATCTTCTCCTTCATCCTCTGACTCTTCAGTTCCTCTTCCTCCGTCAGTGCAGCCATCCTGGCCTCCTCTTCCTCTTCTAGAAACAGGTGAAGCTTCTCAAAATGATCCATAATCCGCAACTCTGTGCATCGCGCCTGGACCTTCATGTGTTCTGCTGTCTGATCAAACTTCACTTTAACTTGTTTAAAACCCTTTACCTTCTCCTTTAAGGGCTCCAGAGTTTCCTGAAGCTCCTCCATGTGTTGTCGTGCAGCTTCATCGACGGGTCTGAATCTGTGGTTGGAGTGTGTTTCTGAATCTCTGCAGATGAGACACACTGGCTGCTGATGGTCCAGACAGAAGAGTTTGAGTTTCTCAGAGTGCAGACTGCAGAGAGCCCCTGAAGCTCTCTGATCTCTCTCCAGTAAGAAGGCCTCACACAGGTTCTTCAACACCAGGTTACAAGGTGGATTTGAATATGAAGATGTCGTCTTACAGACTGGACACTCTGGAGCTTGTTTCTGTCTCCACCAGCGCTGCAGACAGTCTTTACAGAAGCTGTGGCTACATGTCAGAACAACAGGATTTTTAAAGACATCATGACAGACCGGACAGCAGAGATCCTCCTCTGATCTGGAAGCCATCTGGTCTCTGAGTGAAGCTGAAAACACAGCAGACAGAAAGTACAGTCAGTCATGGTGCAACATTTAGATTTCTGTGTCCTTTTTTTATTTTATATTTTGGTTAATGGGTGCTAGCCAGGTCTATCTACTGGCTTTTACGATGGTCCCATTAAAGTTCAGTTACATTTTATGCCATTTTTAAATGTGTGTGTCAGCTAAATACGAAGGGGGGAGAATTTTGGCAGTGGGAGATTTTCTGCAAACAGGTAACAGAGACATAACGTAACGGATGGCTGCTAGAGCCTGAAATGATCTGTTCCCAGGCGGATCATTAAACTTCCTGTTACTGCTGTTAGCATTGTTAGCACCCGTGACTGGAGTTTGTGCTGGCTGAGTGTTTGTTCCTGTAACAATATAACAACATGGGTACGGTCGTTGACATTTTAATGCAGGAATATTACATATTGTACCTTTTAAATCAAATCTCTCCAAGGATGCAAATAAACTAAAACCACTCAGATCATGTAAATTTAGTCTGGATCAACGCCGGCTCATTTACAGGATAGTTCTGGTGCCGCCAGATGTGCCTCACCTTCTGCTTTCTTTGTGCTTACGTTCTAAACTCCGGTCATTTCGAGAAATAGCAACCGGAGCCTCTGAGCTAGCAAGCTAACGTATGCTGAAAGTGTCAAGTTTTGAAGAAAATTTGGATCGTGCAACAAGGCAGGCCTGTTTCTTTCTTTTGGACAATAGTTTTAAAGATTTACAAAGATTATGTTTAGGGCACTTCCTCTCTAACTGGAAAGTTTTGGGACCGATTGGTGGGATTGCTGTGGACGAAGTACACACAGAGATACACTGGTAAGAGCTAATGAGGTTTAACCATGTATCAGCTAATTGAAATAGCTCACGTTACTGTATTGTAGGGCTGTCCCAAACAATTTTTTTTAAACGATTAATCTAGCGATTATTTTTTCGATTAGTCGACTAATCTAACGATTAATTTTTTGATTAATCTAACGATTAATTTTTTGATTAATCTAAACGATTAATTTTTTGATTAATCTAACGATTAATTTTTCAATTAGCGATTATTTTCCCATTGCTCAATTATTAACAATTTACACAAAACTAATTTCAATAAGGTCCAAATCTCTATTTTTTAAAATTGTTTAACACTGCACTGTTCAAGTAAAATGAATTTGTAGTGCAACCTGAAGCCAGATGTAGGCTATCAATCCAACCACAAAATAAAGTCACTTTCAGGAGGAATACAAAAATAAAAACTTAAAGTAAACAGAGCAAGTGCAAAAAGAGTAGTGTATGAGCGATTAACCTGTATTTTCTTTTTTTAACAGTAGGTAAAACAATGAATAAGCTCTTGTTTAACATCCAAGCTCTTTTCCCTTTAATTTAACTTGAATTATTTGTATCTAGGCTGGTTAAGCACTGTAGAGAGGAGAAGTTGCACAATTTTTTTTGTCTCATTCCAGTGATTGGTACATCTAGGTGATGGTGTTGGATATGCGTTAGCATGTTAGATGTATTTCAACTCACATACCCAACAACTGCTGAACAACGCCGACACACAGTCCTCGTCTTATCCACCACTCTCCCGCCAGTAGCCTACTACTGGAACTGACCCGAAGACCGACGTTTTCGAGGCGGGGACGGTATTAGACAAGAGGACATGACACGGGAGGCTCCAGGCTGCAGCCATACAGTCTCGAAGTTTTGCCAAACTTGCGATCTTAAAGAGGCCGGCGGGGAACTCTTGTGGGTCGCAGCCACTCGCCATACTCGTCCTTTAGTGCTGCTATCTCCGACTCACTCACTGGACCGACCGTCGACCTGACAAAAAACTGCATGTCGGCGGAGGAGCTCAGCTAGCTTCAGAGTGGCGGGGCTACAGTTTAGGTGTCCCTAGAACCCACGTATCCAGCAGAACCGCATTACATTAGTTCCACATTACATTAATTAATTTGCACACAAGTTTTATTTATTTATTTTAATAAGTGACGCGTCGACGCAAATTATTTGTGTCGACGCATTTACATAGTCGATGAATCGTCCCAGCCCTACTGTATTGTGTCAACAGTTAAATTCATTTCAAATTACACGTTGTGTTTTCTTCAGTGGCGTGTTAATATGACTGTCATGAAGGTTGTGTAGAGGAATAGAAACCAGTCTCTCCAGGCAAGCACACAGAATATAGTCTGCTCTATCTTTATTCTCCATGCCAAGTATGAGCTCTTATCCTTTGGCAGAAGTATAGGTAAACTTAACGTTTCTAAACTATAGGCCTAATTTGGACCTACCTCAATTAAAACTTGAAATAATGTTGCTTGAGGTTGCGGGTGTTGTGCAATAGCTTCATGATATGATGCATATAAGGTTGTGTGTTGCTCTTGTCACTGTTTGTGAAAGATGAGCAATAGATTGTTGCTGTGTGATGTGCTTCAGTCTGACTGCATATCACTTTGTTTATGTTGTTTTTTATTGTAAATATGTCAGCTGTATGATAAAACAATATGTCAAGTGTTATGTGTGAAGCATTTGAACTGAAGACAGATATCCCTCTGGGGACAATAAAGTATCTCCTGCAAAGTGGTCTCCATGATGTGTAAAAATGAAAACCTTGTCATAGGACTATAGCAAACACATCGTTGGAAAGGTCTCAACCTGGAGAGGAACATATGTCAGTCTGGAGAGGAGACATCACTCCTGCTTTGAAATATTGACCTCTGAACCTTGAACCCAGTCCATGTTTGAAGGCTTGTCATTTAGCAACAGAAGGTGCTACACACATAGGACCAGCTGTTCTAGAAAGCTCTGGACATCAGCTATCATGTAGATATGGTCTCCAAAGTTTACCCACTGTAAGCACTGTCAAATATGGTAATAAGCTATTTTCACCTATTTAACAATTAGATTTTTAAAATCTGATGACACCAGTGTGTTCCCCATCCCAAAAAAAACAGGGTGTATCCAAAATTCTACACTGACAACTTCTAATTATGAGAAATATACCAATATACTTTAAAACTACAACTCCCATAAGAGACGCCACAGAAGCTGTTACAAAGCTTGAGCACTTGTAGTTCTTCCGGGGTGAGTGGGGGGACTTGTTCGGCTCCTGTGTTTCTCCGTAGAAAATTGCGTTTTTAAATTAAACTATGCATGGAAAATAAAATACAAAATGCTTCTCTTTGTATATAGTTTAAGTCAAAACAAATGCAAATTAGTCAAACAAGCTATTAGGCTGTATTTCACTCAACTGTAGGTTTTTTATATAGTATATATAAGGCAAATCAAAGTGCTAAGCATAAAACAATTTTTTCATTATTAGAATTTTATTGTGTAAATTCTCACGTACAACGTGCAACATTCTTTCACAGACGAGGAGGGGTAATTACTACGTCACTTCCGCGGATTCTTTTATACGTTATTCTGGTACATAACTTACTGGAACAAAACTGAGCAACGTGTTGCTGGTGACTAAACCACTGACTGTATATATATATATATATATATATATATATATATGTATATTGAAGCGATACTAGCGTTAAAGACCCGCTGATCGCTGCCCGATTCTTTGAAATGAATGGCCGCATTGCATTGGTTGATATTGGGTTTGAATGCGTCTAGCTCGGCTCATATCGTAATGTTCTGTATTACAGCATATACTGTAATATTTCACCGGTAATAAGACCGAAATAATATTATTAAAATAAAGAAATGAATACCATGATAACATCTAAATAAATGTTGATAGATGTAGCGTTGCAGTTTAAAAAATATAAATCAACAAAAAAGCAACCCAGCTTCCCTGGCCCAAATAGACCGAAATAATGACATTAAAAGAAATACATATAAACCACGATAAGATCTCGTGAATTATGTTGATTAAAACAGCGGTTATTGGGCTAAAAATACCAATAATAAAACTGTCACAGATTTCGAGTTACGTTTACTTTTGTGGGTATCCGACGGTGAGGGATTAACATGAATGTGTATCTGATGGACCCCCACGTCGAAAAACAACGTCAAGGGTACACCTCTTTCGTTGAAACTTGACGCCAGGGTTCCTTGACCATGCGTCATACATTTGACGAGTAGGGAGTGAGACTGTGTTGCATAGGCAGGCTGGGGGAACTCATATTAATGTTAAAAAACCTCATAAAGTGACATTTTCATGCCATGGGACCTTTAAGTACATATTAACAATGGAAAGCAATTATTTCCAGTGTATCTTGATTGGGAATCAAATGAATGCAAAGAAATTTGTGATGGTTGGGGTCGGCTGGCTGTGAGTTTTTGTTTAATTTCTCTAGCTGTTAGTTTTTTTCCTGTTGGCCCTGTCTCTCTCCCTGTGTCTCCTTTTGCTTTCCCTCCTCCCCTCCTGTCTACTGCCTGCCAGCTGACGATACACACCTGCTGCCAATCAACCATCACCTTTCCTGCCGCGCACTCCTGCCATCCAGCTTCAATCAAGATCAGTAGGCCTACTTCGACCCCGGCTCAACAGACCATCTTCAGCTTTACCGGTGACGCTCGCTGCTAAACTTCCTGAGAAATCCTTCGCGCTGACCTGTTCCTGTGTGTGTCCTTGTCTTAACCTCCTTTGTGTTTGTTTTCGCAGTGTTCAGCTGGCCTCACCATTCAGTCCTCCTCCCACGGCACCCTGCTTCATCCTGCCTCCTTCTCCGCGTCCAGCCAGCTCTTCCTCGGCTCCTCTGCTTCCAGACTCAAGTGTCTCGTCATCGGCTTTTCGGCCCTGGTTTCCCCCCGCGCTCCCCTGAGCTCCCTCGCCATCCTATTCCCTATACTCCCAAGTCCCTTGCCATTTTGTTTATGCCCCGGAGTTCCTCGCCATCTTAGGTTTTAATCTTGAGTCCCTCGCTATCCTAGTTTCGGCTCCTGAGTTCCTCGCCATTCTATGTTCGAGTTTATTGTTCAATAAATCTGTTTTGCGTTTTGAGCCTTGCGTTTGAGTCTGCTCTGTCCATCGTAACAAAAGTGACTTTATGAACTTGATTGTAAGATTTGTCTTTGTTTTTTTATTTATTTACTGTAAACAAAAACAAAAAAGTGTGAATCTAGTCACATAGTTGGGAGTTGCCACCCAACTATGTGCTGTGTCCTGGCGCCGCGCATCACTCAGATTTGCCGCTTTGTGCTTCGCTCCTTTCGAAAGCGTAACCAATGAGATAACATCTGTACGCGACGTAGCCAGAAGGGACACAGATACGATATCCAGCAAAACAACTGTGTGTGTCTTTGTCTGTGTGTATGTGTGTGTGTGTGTTCTTGTTTAACTATATTTGTGGGGTCCAAAAACTGTGAGTCCAGTATACTTGTGGGGTCCCAACAGCTTTGTGGGGCCAAAATGCTGGACCCCCCAAGTTTAAAGGGCTGTTTGAGGGTTAAGACTTGGTTTTAGGATTAGGGATAGAATTAGGTTATGGTTAGGGTGAGGGTAGCTGTAACAGATGAATGTAGCGGAGTAACTAAAGTAACTAGTAACTAAAGCTGTAACAGATGAATGTAGCGGAGTAACTAAAGTAACTAGTAACTAAAGCTGTAACAGATGAATGTAGCGGAGTAACTAAAGTAACTAGTAACTAAAGCTGGAACAGATGAATGTAGCGGAGTAACTAAAGTAACTAGTAACTAAAGCTGGAACAGATGAATGTAGCGGAGTAACTAAAGTAACTAGTAACTAAAGCTGGAACAGATGAATGTAGTGGAGTAACTAAAGTAACTAGTAACTAAAGCTGGAACAGATGAATGTAGCGGAGTAACTAAAGTAACTAGTAACTAAAGCTGGAACAGATGAATGTAGTGGAGTAACTAAAGTAACTAGTAACTAAAGCTGTAACAGATGAATGTAGCGGAGTAACTAAAGTAACTAGTAACTAAAGCTGTAACAGATGAATGTAGCGGAGTAACTAAAGTAACTAGTAACTAAAGCTGGAACAGATGAATGTAGTGGAGTAAAAAGTACAATATTTCTCTCTGAAATGTAGCGGAGTGGAAGTAGAAAGTGGCATGAAAAGAAAAGACTCAAGTAAAGTACAAATACCTCAACATCTGGTACTGGAGTAAATGTACTTAGTTACATCCCACCGCTATAAACATGTAAAGTTTAGTTATTAAAATCCCCGCCTGACTGAACATCTTTCACTTCCTGTTCCCTCACTCTCAGGATGACTTTCAATTGAAAAAAATTGAAAAACGATTTCCTTTTGAATGTGACTTGGTGGCGTTTGGGGCTTCCTCATACAGCCATGGGGTGATTTCACTTCTCTCTTTTTCTCGTCTCTCTGGCATCACGGGACCTTCCTAAAATGTCATTTGAGGTATGAGTGTGCATATCAGCCGAACGTTGAGCGGCACTTCACTTCATAGCATTTTGAATTCTTCAACTTTTTTGTTTTTCCCTGCTACCTAAAAATATGTATAGGTCGTTGGCGGGGGGAATTTTGACTTGATAGATGACAGAACACGGCCGTGTCTATAACACAGACAGCCTCCGTAATTATTCCAAATGACTAGAGGTCACCAGGTAAGACTAAGCCCATGGGAATGGGTCTTCACAGGTGTGGAGGTTTCGGTCTGGTAGCATAATAGCATGTAAGTAGCCTTCAAGTGTATGTTTATGACCGATTTACTTTGTTCTTGTTGTTGAAAACGAGTCACATCACAACATGACGTTCTCAACCAACCGGTACGTGGCCTGTTCATGGAACCTGATCCACTACACCTCCCAGGATCCTTTGTGTTCATGTTTCTTATATAAGATAGAGTGACTGGGGAAAGTCCTCACCTGAGTTACACAGGTGTGGCCAACCAGGTGAGAAAAAAACACCAAAAGAAGCGGGAAACTCCTACTTCCTCTTTTCGGCACAAACAATTACACAATAACTCCTTTCTGAAGTGACCTCATCTGAGCTTTACACGGTGTGCTAACTTTAATTGTTTATGTAAAAGAAGCTCACACACACACACACACACTCAGACACACACACAAAAAACACACACACACATACACATATACACACACACATACACACACATATAAGGTAATATGCGCAAAAGTGAGCTTGAGATAACATGAGACTGAGAACAAAAAATTAACTAATGTTAAAATTTGCACTTGTAAAAATTGTGATATAAAATAATGCACTATAAATACAATTACACTTAATAAAATAAAATGTCACTTATAAAATAATTTGCACATGAAATAAAAATTGCACTTAAAAATTATTCACATTTAATCACAAAAAAAAAATGAGACTTGTAAAAACTGACAATAGATTAAATTGCATGAAAAATTCAATGTGTGATTGATATTTGCATGAACACAATGAACTGCTTTACTCAATTACTTTTTTTTACTCAGTTGATTTTCCATCACAACCCAACTCAGTTACACCCAATCTGTCACTGTAATACAAACTTATTTTAAACTGTTATACATTTGGACAGTACTGGTAGGTACAGTAGAGTTATTATGTATTGAATATGTCTAACATTCTATAAAATTTAAAACATTTTAACAAAGGTGAGTAACAGGACCAAACTGCTATATTAATTTCAGACACACCTATCACCAGGTGGATATTATTACTTTAAATAAATATTTTTAAAACTTTAACATAAATTCGGTGAGCTCTTATAAAATAAGTCTGATCCTCAATTCATCATAAGGGAAATATTTTTATAATATATGTTTAATTAATTATATATACATTTTTGTATGTTATAATATATTATAATTTTAAATTTAGAGAATAATTTTTATCATATATTTTTGTATGGGTGCAAACAGCAACAGAGGTAGTTATTAAAATATTGTGCTCGAGGTGGATGTAATTCTGCAGAAGTATTGTTGCTGCCCGGGTGAATGATTGGAGTGAGATAACTGTATTGTGCTATTAAAAGTGAAACAACACACAAACACAAAAAATTAAAAGAGCCACACAGAGTAAAAATACGGCTTTGTTCTGGGTTTTCCCAGATTCACCTTATCTTCTATGTGTGTTTGTGTGTGTATGTGTGGTGTATGTGTGTGTGTGTGTGTCTGTGTGTGTGTGTGTGTCGCTTATCTCTGTGTTACTTAGTCCTTTGAAAATCCCCGCACTAATGTTCCAGTGGCAGCTTAATTAAACTAGATATCAACTGCAGATAGCTGAGCATTTCATTCCCACCTGCTGACACAAAAAAAACCCCACATACATTTATTATTTATTTATACATTTAGACTTCCATGTAGTCATGGTGACTCGTCACCTTTTACAACAAGGCAACCTCATCCATTGCACATTTGACTGACTTACTGCTGGAGTAACTGGCTTTTTCAAGTTTTAAACAAAGCATTAAAATCCTGTTTTTACATAAATGCATGTAATAAAAATCAGATAACAGGCTGTGTGTGTGTCTGTGTGTGTGTGTTTATGTCTGTGTGTGTCAGTGTGTGTGTGTGTGTGTGTGTGTGTGTGTGTCTGTGTATGTATGTGTGTCTGTGTGTCTATGTCTGTGTGTGTGTGTGTGTGTGTGTGTGTGTCTCTGTATCTGTGTGGCTGTGTGTGTGTGTGTGTGTGTGTGTGTGTGTCTGTGTCTGTGTGTGTTGTGTGTGTGTCTGTGTGTGTGTCTATGTGTGTGTTTGTGTGTGTGTGTGTGTGTGTGTGTGTGTCTGCACTCTTTCAGTGCAGGTCTTCTAACTTGTAACTTGAGTATTTTACTTCCAGGTCTGACAGTTGACAGAGTGAGCATTACAACACAACAATCCCGAGTTGATTTCATCACGATGCTCTGGAAACGAGAAAGCACCGATGATGCAACGGAAAACAGGAACACAGTGATTAATGTTGTTGTTGTTGTCAGAGATAAGCTCCGGAGAGTGAAACCACAAACGGGAACTCATGAACCTGAAAGAGAGGAGAGGAGAGCAAGGAAAGGAAAATGAGAGAGAGAAAGGAAAGTAACGCAAAGGAAAGGAAAGGAGAGAGAGAAAGAAAAGGAAAGGAAAGGAGAGAGAGAGGAACTGAGAGGAAAGGAAAAGGAGAGACAAAGGAAAGGAAAGGAAAAGGAGAGAGAAAAAGGAAAGGAGAGAGAGAAAGGAAAGGAAATAGAGGAACTTTTTCACTGTAAGATGTCATCATGTTTCCATGAAGCAGCACAGGGGGGCCGCAGGCATCCAGCTGTTTCCCTTTAAACGTAAACAGAAACCACACATGTTGAAAATGAAATGATCCCTGACGAGAAAACAATCCCCTTTTAATCAGAGTCTTTCTGGCCGTCACACCCTGAGGTAGATAAGATAACACCATGGGGCCCACCGGCAAACGGCACGTTATCACAGGACCCATTATTATTATTATTATTATTAGATTGTCATCAAGTAATCAAGACAAACACCAGGCTTTCTGCTAGAAACCACAGATGGATGCCATCCATCCATCTGTGGTTATATAGATAATAGATAGATAGATAGATAGATAGATAGATAGATAGATAGATAGATAGATAGATAGATAGATAGATAGATAGATAGATAGATAGAAAGATAGAGATACATTTTACTATGGTACTTCTTCTCTTTCATTAATAAACAGAAGTCAATTAAAGGCCACGAAAAGCCCAAATCAATAAAAAATCGAATCAAAATCGAATCAAAATTGTGTTGACAACCTTCCGGAAGCACGTTCATGCTTTTATTTTGAAGCTTTTGTTTTTCATTTTACTTTTCTTTTACTTTTCTTGTCGATATTTCACAATACAAATCTTATAACATATATTTACATTTACATATACGATTTTAGTCAGTAGCATATCACAGTGCAATATAAACAAAACTGCAGAAGAGACAATGAATTTAAAAAAAATACAAATACAGAAAAAAAGTAATATACTTTTATTTTTGAAGCACTACCGGTGTCTTTTTCTTGGCTACATACGGGTAACTTGACTGTGCAGGGGCGGGGCCAACCTGTTGAATTTGACGGACTTACCGTAAATTCACGTAGAAGGATTGGAACGTAACGTCACAGCTCGTCGCTGATTGGAGGAGAGTGGAGGGCGAGTGAAATATAGTGCAGCTCAAACCGTGTAGCTCTCAGTGAAGCCGACCAAAGACGAGACAGCCAAGGAGACGTAAAGTGGAACATTTCTCAATAACTTGTGCTTTTGTTGGACTATACTGGGAACCCCAAAACAAACTCCTGCCTGCCTACCTGAAGAAACAGTAACTCCCCGCACTGTTTTTTTTAAATCTCTGCCAAGCTAACGTTCAACGACTTTTTCTAAACTTTAACGCGCTACCTGAAAGAGGGAAAAAAGGACAATCATGCTCAGCCTCTGCCTCGTGTTGATTTTATCTGCCTCCGTCTTTTCAGAGTCGGTAAGTTTGTTTTACTAAATATTTCTAACATGTCCCTTTAGTCAGGCTGGCGGTAGCCTAGTAGCTAATGTAACTGCTAACGTTACGTTGCTAGCTAGTTTACCGTTGACGTTACTCTGTGAAGGGTTGTACGTAAACGCGACAGAAATAGCTTTGATTTAGCGGGTTCCTGGAACGTTTTAATGCTTCTTTATACACGTTTGGTGTTGATTAAGTTGACTCTCACCCCCACACACACACACATATATATATATATATATATATATATATTTATATTTATATGACACACACACACACACACACACTATAGACTATGTTTTGCACATTATGCCCTCAACCCTTCCCATTCAGCCTCTTGTTTTCTAATGCAAACCCCTAACCCTATGTGTATAGTTGTTTCTGTATGTATTGTTTATTTAATATTTTGTTTGTTTGTATATGTATGCACCATTCATCAAGCAAATTCCACGTAAAGTGTAACTTACTGTGACACATAAACCCTTTTCTGATTCTGGTAAGTTAGTCTCACCGAGCCTTTAGTGTTGTTAGCGGGTTAGCTCCATTGCCAGAGTGCAGTGAGTGTGTGTTTGTTGACACGCACACAGGCACACAGGCATCTACCGCCTGCTGCATTTATCCAGTATGGGGCCCAAAGTGGGGGGTAGTTGCCAAGTCCCTTTTCCTGCCTGGGATGGGCCAATCACTGGGACATTAGGGCTGCTCTCTTCTACATGAATGACTCTTTTCTGTTTTTTAAGTCAATTAGCTGAAGAAAGTTGCCACTCGTTTAATTTAACCCCTCTTCCTTCTTTCTATTCAAAAAGGAGGTACTGTAGAAGTCAATGTAGTTTGAGTCCTTTTTCATAATATTGTTGCTGGATATGATTTTAGTTTTTATTCCATTTTCTGTGTGTGTGTGTGTGTGTGTGTGTGTCTTTACTAAGTATCGGTCCCTATGTAATGTTACTCATGAAATATGACCCAACGACGAGACATAAGAGCGCTTGACAAAGGAAAGGAATCTTGTACCTTAGCACATAAATCAAAACTAAATGTACATGTTCCTAAAACTACTTCAGTTTTTCACATTAAAACTCATCCGAAATCCCAAACTAACGTTAATTTAGTAGCTAAAACAGTTTTTATTTTTTTATTTAATTTTTGAAAATTGTGTATGAAACCTTAGTGTATAACCAACATTAAGCGAATTGCATACTATTTCCAGTTATATTACAGTATGCAATACTGGACACTATGGCGGCATAAATATCCCACAATGCAATGCGGTAGTAATGACAACGTTCATAACGGACAGAAACCGAGGCAGGTCTGTAACGTCAAAATGCTCTTAACTTATGTTTCTACATATTTATCCAATCTAAACGACTGTTAGGTCTAAGTTGTTCGACTGAGTAATTTAGGCTTTATCTGGCGGTGTCGGCAGGGGAAGCTCTAAGGATGTCACGTTGAAAATGACCGCTTAGTGCGTCTGAAAAGAGACACACACTACTGTTTATTTACACAAAAGTATGTTGAACGATAGTTTACGTGTATGTACGTAGTTCAGAGGAGGAGATTTCGGACGCAACGTGCGTGTGTAGTGTGTGTTTTCTAAACTGACTGACTGTTAAGAGACTTTAGATGGGAGTTATCCTTTTTTAGCATCTAAAAACCTGTTGAATCCGTTTTGTTGCCAAGTAGGTTTTCACACACTGGAATGTGCTGTGGGTGTTTTGGTGCATGACTATAAACTAGGGCTAAAGATCCCAGGGTTTCCCGCAGAAAATGTGTTAAAGTGGTAGGGTGGGGTTTGTCGTCAGACCGGGGGGAGTCAATAGGGCATGGTGAACACAGTGCTGCCTGCCTGTAACAGAGGAAATCTAACGTTAACCCATACCATGACAGCTTTCATCTCGCCATTTATATAGACCCTGTTTACACGTACATGGTCATTTTTACAAACGCAGACATTTCCCTTGGTTTGTGCCCTTCGTTTACACGCAAACGGAGAAGGCCAATGTGGGCTTGAGCTTCTCGTTACACCGCCACCTACAGGTCTGGCATGCTCTTGACGGCATATATACACAGGTTCGTGTAAACAAACACTTTTCTGAAAACTGACAGCTGTGCACAATGATGTGCACAATTTTTGAAAACTGAGAGGTTGAAATGTCAGTTTATGAAAATATCCGGACACGTGTAAACGTAGCAATACCCTGTCTGCGTGGAGTTTTGAAAAGTGTAAACACACCTGCAACCTCAACGTTGTTTCCCTCAGTCGGCACCGCAGCTCTGTGTGTCGGCTGTCAAGATGCAGAGACGTCAGATGTGCTCGTGCTTATGCGCTCTTGGGTACCAAAATTTGGCACAGTTTGATTTAAAGTGACTCCGTCCTCGGTTGTGCCGATAGTTAAGGCGGCAGGCGTGCGTTGCTCAGGTGGCTGCCTAAGCTGCAAAGTGCTGCGGGAAACCCTGGATCCGATTCTGTCGATTTATTTATTTATTTTTTTTTTTTTTTGTTTTAAACAAAGCTCTGTAAAAGTGAGGCTCCACTAAAGCGTGATTTATGGTTGCGTGGAGGCTCCACGCAGCTGCGACATACGTAGCCACGGCGTCGATTTTTACGCGCCAGTATAATCGCGCTTTAGTGTCTCACTGTGTTGCGTAAAAGCAAAAGGCTGGTTTCATGCCAGAAGAATGTGTGTGCTGAGGAGTGTCGCTGAACTGGAGGTTGTTGACATTTCCGAATGTTATTTCCCGAGCACTGCGGGGTCGCTGTGTGTACTTTTCTGACGTTTAACAGCCATGATGTGCTGTTATCCTGATTGGTGTATATATGTGTGTGTGTCTGGTCTTTTTCACATTATGTCACTTCTGTTTTGTCCGGTGTATAAACACGTTTATTCTGCTGCCAACCAAGCTTATGTTATGCAATAACCATTCATGATATGTGTGTTCTTCACCTGAGAATGTCGTGCTTTGACCCAGTCCCACTGAAGAAAGTTGTGCCTGTGTGTTAGAATAACCGCTTCATGTATAAATGGGGAGAGATTATTATCATATGCATTAGTCATACTTACCGTACAGTAACGGAAAGCATTTGGTCAGAACCTTTCCATGTAGTTTCAAGCGGAAACCTGGATCTGGTTTTGAATCGGTGGCAGTACATGTCACATCTACAGTATGTAATTATTAAGCATGATGGATTTAGTTTTGAGCATAGTGGAGAAATGGGAAGATTTATTTTAATCAAGAGGAAACCTACCATTTCATTTCTCAACTTCATCTGTTTTCTGTTCCTCTTAACCCTTACGTTGTCCTCGGATCAAATTTGACTCTATCAGAAATAGGGGTTACTTTTAACCAAATTTCCCAAAAAATAACATGCATGGTTCCATACGCTAATTGATGATCACTACTTAATGTATACCCAGAAACAACCGCATCGTTAAAATGTACGTATGGGACGCAGGAGTTTTCTACCTGGATGTTATTGTAAACAAACTTTGGTTGGTAGGCTGTCTGGATGCCACCCACACACAAACACATGCACCCTGCCCCCCCCACTCCCAGTTAGTCCAGTTGGTCAGTACAAATGGTGTGACTGGGTGACTGACTTTACCAGTCTTTCCAGGATGAGGTGCATTCCTGCAGGCTACCGGTTTCAATTTTGAAATTATTTTATAAGGAAGCAAGATTTCACTTATTTTTATTTATTTATTTATTTTTTTGATGCATTTTGGGCTATAATTAGAGTACACAGAAACACTGCGCCCTGCAAATGTATCAAAGTAGAAAATGTAGGAGCACATAAATAAGTTTAGGGGCGCAATGAATAAGTATCACATGTGTTTGACGCAATATTTTCTTTATTTTATGGAGCGCTCCGTTGGCTGTGTGGCTTAGTTGTGTTTGATTTAGAGCCCGCTTGAAACGCTGTAATGATCAGGATTCATTGGCCAGTTACGGGTCCACTATGTAAGTGAAGAAATGGAGACAACAAAATGGAACGAATCAAAGAAGAGAAAGAAAAGTTATCTATCTAAACATGTTCTGTGGACATGGTCCTTGTATTTATTCATGTTGGACCAGTCCAATATTACCGTCAGTTGAAATAAACCTTGTGTTGTATTTGTTATGAATCTATTTTGATGCATTTTTCCCATAACTTTTGTAATTTCGCATATGTTTAAAACTATCGAAATTAATATCGATAACGCAGTATCACATTTTGTCAATATTATGCAACCCTACTTGACCGACTCCCAGCGAGACGCTCTTTGTCGGTCGGATCCACCTTGCCTTTTACGTTCCTCAACGCTTTGGAGCTTCTGCTCATTCTGCCTCATCTCGCTGCGTCCCCCCGTCCCCTCTGGAATGTGACCTTTGGTGATCTTGACCGGCCCTCTTGGGTTATTTTGCACACTTGGAGGAATTTCAATAGGGCCCTGGGGCCTTTTCATAAGGGACACTCCTGTCCTCCAGCGTGGAAACACCTACCTACAGCTTTTCCCACCAAGATATGTCCTGTTTGTTTATTTTTCTGGTCTATAACCCTCCTATTGTCCTCTAGTCAAGTTTGTTTCTGTGATCTTGTCAGACGTGTTAATACGGACGCAGGTTAGTTCTGCTACTGGAGCTAAAACTCTAGTATGGAAAAAAAAAAAAAAAATGAAAAGGTAGAGGTAGCCTCGGCCCATCTCTCCGTCATCAGTTTCTGTCTCGGATCAATTGTCATTCTTAGGTAGGTCTTTGGCGGCTTTTCTCCCTTCTTTTATTTGCTGCACTTTCCTTTGATGGATACTTAGCCTCTGAGCTATGACAATCCTTCCCTCCCTCCTTCCAGCCTTTTCTTCTTCTCCACCCACTGAGGTCATTATTGGCATGTGGGCTTGGCGTTCCCAGCTAATCGATAACAATGTTCTGCTACCTGACAAAAGAACAGGCTTTTGTAGCCACAGGAATGATTGGAATGTTTTTTTTTCCTCAATGAGCTATCTTTTCTTATTGAGCGGATGCCAAGAGACTTACAATTATCTAATAGTCTGAAGATATTGCTTCATTTTGGAAAAGCCTTTTGCTGCACGAGGGAAAAGAGAACTTTCCAAGTCAGATACACTGAGCTGTGGTCAGGCCGCGTGTGCAGTTTTTTTTTTTTTTTTTATCAGTTTGTCCAAGATAGAGCGGGCCAAACAAACCACGTTCTTCAAGCCTTTTGTTTTTTTTGTTTTTTTTTTCCATTGACCTCAGCATTTTCTGCCCATGTATGGAAGCACGAGTCCTTCATGTCCAAGTAAAGGTGAAAGAGAGGGAGAGAGAAAAGTACAGTTACAAAAGCTGAACTGTTGGACTAATTGTCTCATTTTTTAATGGCAGGGTTTTTCCTGCACCGAGGAATTTTTGGTGCCCCCCAAAGAGGTTTCAGCCTGAGCCAAAGGAAAAATCACCAGCTAAAAACCGTCTGGAGGAGCAGTGACCTAGTGAACATAGTGGCATCTGTATTTAATTGATAAAGAATTAGAACCAGTTAAAAACTTCTACATAGTCACGTTAAATAGTGGTGTACTTTTATGTTTGGATATCTATCTATCTATCTATCTAGACTCGAGCACAGATTGATCTGCCTCCTGAGTTTTGTGTTTACCTGTAGATACATAAAGTGTGTGTTCTTGTTTAACTATATTCGTGGGGTCCAAAATACAGTATACTTGTGGGGTCAGGACAGCTTTGTGGGGCCAAAATGCTGGACCCCATAACTTTTTAAAGGGCCGTTTGAGGGTTTTAGAATTAGGTTAGGGTTAAGGTTAGACCTTTAGTTGTGATGGTAAGGGGCTAGGGAATGCATTTTGTCAATGAAGGGTCCCCACAAAGATAGTGCCACGCTCTGTGTGTGCGTTTTTAAAAAATAAATTTAAAAAAATCCTGATTAGACAAAAGCAAAAATTCTTCCAATGTTTTTTTCTGTTTCAATTAGCGGTTTCAAATCCCCCTAATTTACCAAATGTGTTCTGTGATTAAATCAGGTTTTAAAAAAAAATCCTCTTTGCCCCAGAGTTAATCCGTGTTGCACCACCAAAACCTCAGCTTGTTGCCCTCTGGATTCCATTTGTTATATCTTGTTGGAATGCCACTGGTTTTGCATTTAGCCCTGAATCATTTGCACGAGAATGAGGCAGGTTTTTTTTTCTTTTTTTTTTTTTTTTGGAAGTGTTTTTGTCTCTTTTGCATGACGGGGGTGCGGTGAAAAGCTTGTGCGGTGAAAAGAGCGCAGGGGAGGGAAGGCAGGGAGCATGATAAATAGTATCACTAGGATGTAATAATGGTTCCCTGCATTGCTGTCCGCTGGTCTATAAAATCCCTTTTGGGGAGAGGAATGTCGGCACAGAGAGAGGAGGTTTTTGTCCGCCCTGCCTGTGATGGAGAGCAGTCGAGAACCTGATTCCCCCCTTTTCCCTCCACCCTCTTTCAACCACTACATGTTCTGGCAGTTGTAACGGGAACTGTATGAATACATTTCAGGGAAGGAGTGTGTGTATGTCTGTCTCTCTGTGGCGGACTAGTTAAAATATAGGCGGCCACGGCAGAACATGGAATATGAGCCTTGCTGCGTTTCCATTGGGAAATGTATCGGGGTGCCTGGAGGGAGGCTGTTTGATGTCAGTCCCATGATGCCCCCTCATACTCAACAGATAGTTATTCCAGGCCTGAAGCCAGACTATTAACAACTAGCAGCACCCATACACTCAGTGGTTCTTCCCCGAGCAGAACAGATGTATCTGACATGATAAGTGGAAGGACGGAGCATGAAATGTCATAATGAAAATGCCCCGCCCTCGGGCTGGGAACCAACATCCGATATCCCGATAACGTTGACTTAATATGTCCATAATGTGACAATGTTTCAGCGGCGGACATCGACACGTTCACAAGTTTAGTTTGTTTCCCAGAACATAAAATGCAAATTACTTTGAAGAAATACACAAATACATGTGAGGGTGTGGTAGAAACCTGTAACGGCGAAAGTGAATATTCCACTCATATTCCCGTTGACATGCAGCCGTGCAAAATACGATATTGTTTTTTTTTTTTTCAAGTGGAGGACTTGTTGGAGTGTGTGAACACAGCGTCCCTCTTTCATTCCTTCAACCAGCTTCTAGAAAAGGGCGGCTCTATTCCAGAAACCTGTTTATCAAAGATGTTAAAGTATCTGTGTTTCTCCTTATCTTTTGGCAGTGCATCTCTACCGCAGCCCTGCAAACTGTCAGCCTGTTGGTTTGTTTTACAGCAACCATAGCAACGCACACAGCTGACCATAAGCCATCAACAGGCGAGAGGCCGTAAACTGTCACAAACTGCTGTAAAAACCCAGATTGAGACGCAGATTCTAAAATGCAATGTATAAATAATGCTTCTAAAACCTGAATAATACCAGAATATCGCACACGTCTCGATCAGAAAATACTATATTCAGAAAAAGGTCTTATTCTGAATATCCAAACAGAATATGCTGTTTACGTGACCTGTATCAAATTCAGAATATTGTCATATTCAGAATAACGGTGGAATATTGGTGTGCATGTAAACGTACTTGTTGACATTAGCCTTTTATCTGCAAGTGATATAATATGAACTGATAATAATAATAATAATTGAGCCTGTTTTTATCGTGGGTATTTTTGCAGAGAACTATTTCTGTGATAGGTAACTGTTTCCAACACAGCGAATGATTAAGAAGAATTCGTTTTGTGTTCTCTGGAAATGTACTTCTCACAAATGGAATTATACTGACGTAGCTTCTGTCAGACTTCTCTGTTTACGAGCACCAAGCCACCAGAGATCACTGAGTGCTTTTAGGCGGTTTGAGGGCTTCCCCTTTGTCAGACCTCCTTCCTGACAAATGTGTCTCAACAATACTGTACCTCTTTGATGTGGCGTGTGTGGCGGAGCGTGCACACAGCCAAATGTGTCTCGGTATCGATGTGTGTGTCACTTGGTGTATACTTGTACTTTTGCATCGCAGTGTGTAAGGTCAACTTTTCTAGAGCAAGTGAGATTTATTCTTCTGCGTTAAATCGTCACCGTGGCTACGTACGGCGGTACGTGGACACGGACCCTACGCCGTAGCCTGACGTCACCTCTCTGAAAAATGTAACTACATGTCGCGGCGACGCACGTGGCTCGGCCGTGGCTTGGCAGCGTTGCATCCCCCCGCTGTTTTTCATAATTGTTAGTTGCAGCCCTACACAACACTTTCAAAGGCACCATCGTTTTTCTGTTGAGTACAACCTTTCTTGATTTATTGTTTGATGTATAAAATGTCAGAAAATAGTGAAAAATGTCCATCCTAGTTTCTCAAATCTTTCAAATGTCTTGTCAGTCCAAAACTCAAAGATATTCAGTTTAGTAAGATGTAAACAACAAGGAGCAGGACATCTTTGTGTTCAAGAGGCTGAAGGCAGCATGTTCTCTTTATTTTGGGCTGAAAAATTACTTTTACGTTTTTAATCGATTATCAAAATATTTTAAAATATTTTTTCTATCGATACCTAATCACTGCAAATTAACAGAAGTTCATAACCCGCAAATAGTTTGACTAGAGATGAAGGTACTTCTGTTAAATCACTTCTCCACGTTGGTGTGTCTTATTTTGCACAAGTGCCGACTATGTAAAAAGGAGAAGGGAGAAGTTGCTGACATGTTTTTCCAACTCCAGCAGTGCTGTTACCACTGCGCGTCAGAAAAGATTACAGGGAAGTGTGTAAAATATTCCCAGTGTAGCGAGGCGTCATGCTGCGCACAAAGCCCAGACTCATTTAAACATACTTCGAACATATTAGTACGAAGGTGGGGCTACTTTAGGCGCTGGCTGACAGTTTGAAAACCCTTCACCGCGGGACATCGCAGCCAGAGGTGGAATGTAACTAAGTATATTTACTCCAGTACTGTAAGTCTAAATGTTGAGGTACTTTATTTGAGTCTTTTCTTTTCATGCCACTTTCTACTTCCACTCCGCTACATTTCAGAGAGAAATATTTTACTTTTTACTCCACTACATTCATCTGTTACAGCTTTAATTACTAGTTACTTTACACATTAAGATTCCTGCACACAAAACACGTGTAGTTTATAAAATCTGATGTTTTGATTTTAAAGTAAACTAGCAAACAATACAACGGCCTACATCAATACAATATAACCTTTTCAATGCAGGACTTTTACTTGTAACGGAGTACTTTTACATTGTGGTATTAGCACTTTTACTGTAGTAAAGGATCTGAATACTTCTTCCACCGCTGATCGCAGCCTGAAGTCGAACCGTGAACCTAGAAGTACGAGCACAGGAGTCGCTGGTGGGTTTTGAACCCCGAGCATTTAATTGGGTGTCTCCCCTTGTGCAGAGAGCGCCGTGGCTCCATTGTAAAGAGGAGAGGAATGTGGTGGCTGGCTGAGTAGCCGAGGTCTTGGCCGGTTTAGCAGACCCACACCGAGACACGCATTCCTCAGTCGGCCAGACTCGACCGCAGCGCACACAGCTCCATGCAGTCTATCAGAGATATAAACATGCTGCTCTCTTTTTTTTTTTTTGTTGACATTTTTTAAAAGCAGCAGTTTTGACATTTTGTGAAATACACCCAATTGCCCCCTGGCTGAGATTGATACCACTCTAATTTCTGTACATCAAATGTAAAGCTACACCAAGGTTAGCTTATCTTAGCTTAGCATAAAGACTAGAATCGGGGCTTTGTATCAGTGGATTGTTATTGTCAGCTTGCATTTTAATGGACTTTAGCCAGACATGAAAATCAACACGGCATACATCTGTATTCACAGGTCAACACAGAGTCAAAGTACGCAGGCAGCCAATGTGTCAGCAGGTTAATCTGTAGCAAAAGTTTATACCAAACAAGTTTCTCTCCATTTAAAGTTTTGTGTCTGATAAGTTACTCATAGCATGATGTTTAGTTAGTCATAACGTGATATTTAGTTACTCATAACGTGACTTGTGTTATGAGTCACTCGGTGCATTGTTAGCTGGCTGAAGTTGAAGATTAACCACCAACGTAAGAAAGATCTCGCATAAATTCAATCTCTGCAGGACATTTAATTTGACTTGAGCTTTATTTTAAACACGAGACTTGTTCACGGTGTGTCCAGCATCTTTCTCAGGAAATACAGAGGCCCTTTTTTATTATTTAAACTAGTGCAGTAGTGCCCGTTCCAACGGGCCAATTGCTTGGCCTCCTTTTTTTGCTGCTTGTAGCTTCTTCTTTTTTTTTCTGTTCATTTTCAAACTGGCTTAGTGGCTTTACGGTTATAAAGTTAAGGTATGGATTTAATTAGCGGAGGTATTTTGCCAGCGGTATTGTTATCCATATTGTAAGTTGGCACACACAAGACGTTACACAGCCGGAAGGGTGGACACGGAAGAAGCAAGTGCATCGTACACGGACAGTTTGCGGAGCGTATCTGCCGCGGAATGTAGTTTATTTGTTTTTATTTATATATTTTTTTCTTTATTTTTTTTAACCGGCTGCAGCGCACTCACGGCATAGGATTGTGTGAGTCACAGCGAGACGGAGAGCTTTTGCTTTGGGATTGTATCTTCAGTTTTTTGGAGCCGGCACAGAGCTGTGAAAACGTCAATCCACAGCTGTTATCAGAGGACGCAGGTGACAGGAAACAAGAAATAAAAACAGAAACTCTCAAAACCACAGACAGACATTCCTTTATTTATAGTTAGATTAGGCTAAATTGAAGGTTGCTTACTGGTATTATGAACTAGAAGTTGGACTGATCCACAACTATGAAGGAAAAAGAGTTGATTTAAGCATCTCTTCTTGGAAATGAATTGGGGTCTTTGTAACTAATACCAAACTATGAATGAATGGACACTCTCACGTGCCCAAAAAAACTTAAGATATAAATAAGTTGGTTTACTAGCATGAGTCATTTTCATGCTTATTTTCAGACTTTAACTAAACACTGCGTTGATTTGTCTTAGATGCATATTTCCTGTTTTCCTGCCTTTTTTCTTATTGCTTCCTGCCATGTGAAGCCTTGAGCCGATCTTTTTAGCTGATAATAACTCCACAGTAGCTGCATTTAGTCCATTGGGCTGTAATGTCTTTGATCTAAGGCAGCGATATGCCTGCCTGAGGGAGCGACATCAAAGAGACGGAAGAGTAGGGAAGACATTAAGAGAGGCATGGCCTCTGTAAGAGTCTGACTCGCTGCAGGCTTTCGGCTTATGTGTCCATCATTCACGGATTGTGTAATAACTGAGAATCATCCGACCGGCGTGGCAGGGCGGCTTCATCGGTGGGAGGAAGCGGCCAAAAAAGGCCATTCCGATAAGACCGGGGACGCTCCCTCGGGGGGCGCTCGTCAAAACTCAATTAGGCCTATCCGTGGAGACTGAATCAACACTGTCTGCTGCACAGCTGGCCCGTCTGTACGGCTTGAGTCTTATCTCGAATAGAAAGCAAGTGGCACACAATTTAAAAGGTTGGAGGAACCGGAGGCACTCAAGAGGGTAAAGTATGGAAGCCTGTAATATCTTTTTGGCTAGAAAGTCATTAAGAAATGCCTACGCGTTTCAGTATTCACGGTTTTCCCTCGGTTTGTGGAAGACTGTAGGTGTAGGGCTGGGCGATATGGAGAAAATCAATTATCACGATATTTTTGACCAAATACCTCAATATTGTAGTGTTAAGTATTGGTGCTTTCACAAAATAGTTACACAATGAGATTTTTGATAAATAATCATCAGTCATGTGGATATAATGACTAAGTGGGAAAAGGCAAATGGTAGAACAGTTACAACAGTCTAAGTTCAGAACATTACATCACTTTACTGCAGCCTCTAAAACCAGGAGAAGACCACACTTATGCCAAATTACAATATCCAAAATCTAAGACGATATCTAGTTTCATATCACGATATGGATATAATATCGATACATTGCCCAGCTCTACTTAAGAGTGCATATTTTGGTCGGGGGGTTTAAGAACTAGCCCTTTCCTTCAACCTTTTTTAAACGAGCGGTATCCCCAAACTAAAGAGCACCAGAGGGCCACTTTCTACACACCCGAGCGCCACTCGCTGCAGACTGTACTGTGACCAATCTGTACGAGGCATTGTCCGAGCTGAGTGCAACGACATTACTCACTTTGCTGAGTTATGTTTGTCTTTGTGATAAAGACGGAACAGCCCTGATTGACTCAACACGCAGCTGAATTTTGTCACGTAGTAACCTTGACCTTTTTGAGTCATCTGATAGCGTTTAACAAGACCCAGCAATCAATCTTTTAATGTGCGTCTTCTCGAGCCCTAGCACAACCTCTGCAGCTGTACGTTGTTGGGATCGTGTCACGTTGCCATAGAGTCTCACATGGTGCTGGTAGGTGGTGATACTGCTATAGATAGACCCGGCGTAGGTAGAAGGAATCTAGAGCTCGGCTGTCAGAGCAAAAGGCAAAGGTAGGTGTTTGTGTCTGTTCCAGTGAAGTCCAGCATTCAGCGCTGTTCTAGGTGTTTACTGAAGGACAAATGAGGCCAATAATGGAAATAGTCAGTGGGTTGTTTTCAGGCCTTTTGTCAAGAACTCTATGTAGGAGCAGCAGCAGGGCTGGGCTCTAAACAAAACCCTCAACTTAATGATTCTGGCATTATAATGAGCCTGTAATAGATCACTCCTTATGTGTGTGTGTGTGTGTGTGTGTGTGTGTGTGTGTGTGTGTGTGTGTGTGTGTGTGTGTGTGTGTGTGTGTGTGTGTGTGTGTGTGTGTGTGTGTGTGTGTGTGTGTGTGTGTGTGTGTGTGTGTGTGTGTGTGTGTGTGTGTGTGTGTGTGTGTGTGTGTGTGTGTGTGTGTGTGTGTGTGTGTGTGTGTGTGTGTGTGTGTCATCAGGGGTCAGAAGTGCATCTTACAAGACCAGGCGACACAACACATCTGTGCTAATCCTGCTGGTTCCAGTATCACCCAGCAGCGGGAGGGGGAGAAGTTGAAGAACAGGATGGGAAAAGGAGGGAGGGAAATGTGGAAGCAGCAAAGAAGAAGGGGAGTTGGCACAGACCAGGAAAGAGGGAGGATAAGACTTCCTCTTCACTACTACGTTTTTAGTTTATAAACGTAATATCTCTTGCTACGTTTACATCTCACGTCCACACTACTGCAGCGTTTCCGAGCCCTTAAAACTTTAACATTTGGAAACACTGCTGCCCCCGTTTTTGGTTTTAAAAACTCCGGGGGTTGCTTTGTAGTCTGGACGGACACAAATGGAGACATTTGGAAACGAGGAAAGCAAATATCTTCAGCTACTTCTACGCTTCGTGTCAACACTACTTGGGCGTTTCTGAGCCCTTAAAACGGAGGCATTTGGAAACCCTGCCGCTCCCTGTTTTTTGGTTTGAAAACTGCGGGGTTGCTTTGTTACGTCAGACAATCTGCTTCCTGTTAACACCGATGCGTACATTCCCCGTGTATGTGTGTGTGTGTGTGTGTGTGTCATGTGATAGGAGTTGTCAGACCTGTTAATGTGGATGGAGATTAGTTCTGCTACTGGAGCAAAAACTCTCCCTGGACAAAGATCGTTTTTTTTTTGTCTCAAAAACGCAGTTTTAAAAACGAAGCAGCGTAGATGTAGCCCAAGAAAGCGTTTTCACTGCAGATCTTGATTTTATCTTTTTAAAACAATATCTTCCATTTTGGCTCCTGAGGTCATCTCAAGCCCAAAATGGCAGCTGAAAAGAAAGGGGTCGAGAAGAAAAAAGGTTAGAAAACAACAATAATTGTCTTTTCTTGAAAAAGGTCAAGAGACGTTGGACATCACAAAGAACAAGGAAGCGCATTCCTGCGTGCTGGTGTTTCTTTTCGGTCTTTTCATACTTTGTACCTCCTCCTCGCCGCCGTGTGAATGGTCCAGATGCCTCTCTGTGTGCCGGCAGATGGGAGGGATTGTTTCCCCGGTTTAATGAAGGGAGGCTGCTGGAGGCTTATCCCCGGCTACCTTGGTCATTGATATGCTCTTGAGGAGTCCACCGGCATTGTTTGGCGTCAAAAGGAAGGGACAGACCCAAAGGCTGGGTGGCGGGTGTCTTGACAGACTGCCTTTCAGTGAATGTGGACAATTGGGGAACTGGAAAGTTTAGGACCTCCATGCTGAGATGGGCAGGATAAACAAGGACAGGACGGGACAAGAGGCTAGACTTGGGGGAGGGTGGTAAAGTGTGCAGAAAAGACTGTTGTGGCCAGAGAGTTTCATAAACCAGACATAAGATGCTCCTTCTGAACAACAGTTAATTCAACTTATTCAAACAAATGATTGCCCCTCGGGGATAATAAAGTTACCTTGACTTGAAACTTAAATATACTGAAGGACTGAGGACTGTTAGGGTTAGACTCCGACCTGCGGCCCTTTTGCTGCTTCTCTCTCTCGCTGCTGGCCTGTCAAAATAAAGGTCTAAAATGCCCCCAAAAAGTACAAAACATTACAAAAAATGAAGCAGAAATGGCGAGTGGACTATTTTCCTGTTGATCCATTTAATCTGCAAATATTTTATTTATTTCTTTAAAGATTTTTTTGGGGCATTTTAGACCTTTTTTATTTTGACAGGACAGGCGGAAGCCAAAAGGGGGGGGGGGGGACGACATGCAGCAAAAGGGCCGCAGGTCGGAGACGAACCCGCGGCCGCTGCGTCAAAGGCTAAACCTCTATATATGGGTGTGCGTGCTACCAGGTGAGCTATCCGGGCGCCCAATCTTTAGATATTTTGACGATCTATTAATTGTTTAATGCCAAACATTCTCTAGTTTCTAGTTCTTGTTTTTTTTTTTGGGGGGGGGGGGAATATGCTGCTTTTTCTATTCTCTTTCTCATGGGATAGTTAAACTGAATATCCTCTTAGAATACGTTTTTGGACTGTTGGTCAAACAAAGAACACATTGGGCTTTTGGCGTTGTGATGGGCATTTTTCTCTCAATTTGTTTGGCTTTTTTTATAGGCCAGACGATTAAGTGATTATATTTTAACTTCAGTATTTTTCAACCTGGACCCTATTTGCCATGTTGTTGTGTGTTTTAGTCACTGATGGGAATCCTAATTTATAATCCATAATTATGACTGCAACAATCTTGCTAAATTCTGCTAAATAATTTCAGAGATTGTTGTTCCCATCAGTCATGACGTTGCATTTCTGGGATTGTTTCCGGTGCCGCCAGAAATTCAGCCAGATGTCTTTCTTTTCGGCCGGATGTCTGTCCCCTTCCTGTTCCTTTTGAGTTGGCGTTCTAACCTCCGGTGGATTTGTGAGGACTATGGTTAACTGCTCCTCAGATCTCTGCAGGGTAAATCCAGACAGCTAGCTAGACTATCTGTCCAATCGGAGTTTTCTGTTGCAAGACTAAAACTACTTTTGAACGTCCACATGTTCCACCAAAACCAGTTCCTTCCTGAGACTATTTAGCAGAGGCACCGTGCACGTTGTGGTACAGCACTCGATGAAAAGCCTAACGTGGCTGCGTGCGTCACTACCACATACGGAAACATTATCCCCCAATTCTCTCCATTGAATCCATTTGGTTTGGCTGTTATCCACATCCGGCTGCTTATCAGCTGTTGCGCATTAGGCAGAACATACGAGGCTGTGGATCACTGGTGGGAGGACGACACAGGGATCTGTTTGGGGCCATAAGTGGCTTTTAAAAAATTATCTTGACAAATGATGTGGTTGGCCAACTTAAAAAACAAAAAAAACAAAAAAGTTCAGCTCTGAAATGAGAATTAGATTTTGCTGCAATGACATGATATTTCAAAAGCCCTAATGCACAAACCTTTGGTTTCTCCTGGAAAACAACGCTTAGAAAAGATGGTAATCATGAGCTTTTTAGGGCAGTGTTTCTCAATTGGGGGTAAGTGTACCCCTGGGGGTACTTTGGAGGACTGCAGGTGGTAAAAACTGCCTTTTTTTCATGAGCATTTCAATGTTTTTTTTCCAGTTACATGGCTGTTTGGTAAATCTTTCACTGGTCACGGAGGTACTTGGCTTAAAAACACAATTGAAATGGGGAACATTTATTGAGAAAAGTTTGAGAGCCACTGGCTTAGGGTATCCACATTCTTGGTAATCTTTGTTAATAGCATCAACGTCACCCTCAGGCATTCTTGAGCATTTACTGTACATGAAGTATGTCGTCGTTCGGCTCTCCAGGATGTTCGGCCCTTTTGTGGCTTCTCCCTGAACCGCAGTGTGCTGTGCTGTAAAGCACGTAGCCAGCGTTTGTGTTGCTCTGCCCATTGAGGCCGTGTTTGCTGTGAACACATTAGGCTTAATATCAGGGCGTGAAGGTCTCTTTTCTCTCAAGATTGATAATCTGAGATAATGAGAGCGTTTGCTTACACATCCAATGGATTCATTTATATCTTTTTGCAGTTTAAGAAGGACTCCTGGCTGACATTTCTGTTAATATTGGAGTATCCTAAAGCAGAGTTGATGTTTTTATGAACTGTATTGACACTAAAGTCCAATACTTGTCCTGCCGACAGGCAGACATGACTGACTGAATCTGGGTTTAACAAATCAGACAGGCCCTCATTCATTCAGCCATTGTAAATGCTCCATGTGAGCTCTGATTTCCATGTTGACTTGGTTACATAACCACCGTCACGCTGCTCTCTCCTTTCTCTTCTCCAGTCTGATCTGGTTTCGATGAAAGTCTGTGTAAAGTGCACAACACACATTCTGTTGTTTTTCTTTGTACGGTAATAAAGTAACTCATCACTTCCATCCCTTTTTTGTGGGAATTTTAGTACGTCTTCAGGCTGTTCTGGCACATTTTTTTTCTTTTTTTCTTTGTGTGAAACCGAGACTTCCTATTTCATCCTCAGGGTCTGTGTTGTGAGGTTTCCCAAAGACATTCTTGGATTTTGGGAACAGAGTGAGCTTGTTTTTGTCCGGGCAGACCGGGACTTGGCCCGAATCCCGCCCTGGCTTTGCTTCATGGGAGAGTGTAGTAAAGACATCTGATCGTAAATTCAGTGGCTGCCATCGTAACAAAAATCCTTCAGCGTTTTCCATCTTTTATCTTCCTGCTCTCTTACTGAATAAACCTGGCCTGTTGGGACAGGTTCCAGCTGGTGTGTTATTTATTTATTATTTTTTTTTTAAGAGCACACAAGAACGCAAATGGTGGCGTTTTTTTTCCTTCTTTTTTTAAGCTCGTCTCTCCGCGATGCAAATGTGTGTCAACGTTTCACCGCGGGGAGCTTTAAAGGTCCCAGTCGGGAGGAAGGGTTTTATTGACACTCCAGGACCCTGACAGGGATCACTTTATTGGGAATAACCCCTTGAGATGAACCATCATTCAGTTGGGGGGTTGTCTTCCTCAACAACACACAAAAAGTTTCAACATATTTCTTAACCTTCAAAAGGAAAAGCAAAAACAGAACAAACACAAAAGAGTGTAACTTTTTGATATTAATGAACGTCTGTTACATTAAAGCCATTGCTACATGAGTTGCTACAAAGCTAATTAAGACTATCAGCTCCACACAACTCTCTCTGCATTTCTCAGTAGGTTCACAAGATTGTGGGGTCCGGTGACTTTCCCGCGCAGAAACTCGAGTGAAGATAATGACCTCCTGGAGAGTCAATCATGTTTTTTTTTAATCCTCCATGTCCTCCTTGGCTACTAGCAACTGGGTGGAAGAGAGGGGGAGGGGAGTGGTGCGTGATCACGGAAGGCTTGTATCATGTGGACGCGCCGACACTTTTGTTACTTAGAATTCCTCCCTGGGGGCGACAGAAACTACACACCATAGCTTTAACAATAATCTTGCTTGCGATATTCGTAGAGAAGAGTTCAATACACGGGAAAGTGATCGTATCCGTGAAAGCAAACTGTACAGTTATGACATTTATTATATACATTTACAGCTGTTCCTATAGTAAGATGAAAGAGCACTTATTGTTTCAAATGTTGACAGGCGAATTATTCCAATGAGACGGAGCTCTAAACATGAATGCTTACACTTAAGAGACTGCAGAACCTAATGGGGGTTCTCTGGGTATTGAAGCTGTTGTCTTTTTACTTATCACTCAAACTCTTTTGTGGAAGTCGAATACAGAAATAGTACTTTTTTGTTTGTGTGCTCTTGGGCTGAACAGAATGTAAAATAGGCTTCAAGGAAACCCTTCTCTCCCTGACATTGGTACCACGTTTTTATCCAGGAAAGCCGTTAAGAAATGAATCATAAAATACAGTACAGACCTGTGAAATAAAATGTAAGGCAACAACTAAAGTTAGCGGTTGTGCGTGCGTACCTAATCCTACACCTCATAATGGTGACTACAGGCGCTCCATTTTCTCGCTGCCATTCAAATGAAAGCCGACTGCTGGCGCTACGTGCTGCAACAAGCCCTCTTGAGTCACATTATAGGATTCACACTTCTTCAGATATTGGAAATCGGTTACAGTGGAATCGCTTGAAAGGTCGTTTTGGTGTGAGGTCGACATTATCTGTCATAATGTCACTGATCTCGCGGACTAGAAGAGAGCAGAGCGCTGCTGGAAGGTCACTTTCTTTCAATGAAACCTGCAATTGACTGAAAAGAAAAGCCGAGGCCATCCCACAGCATCCTCCTTTACTCTCTCTCTGGCGCTCTCAATTAAATTCAAGGTAGCTTTATTAGCATGACTGTAGGTACAGTGTTGCACAAGCAAAACCGCATAACAATTTGAAACTGTAACATGAAAAATTGTGTGTTCTTTCTTTCTTTTATATTTGTTGACATCATGAGTTCTCTCTCCCTCATGATGACTTCCATCTGAGTGTTTGCTTCGTTTTAAGTGTTAACTGGTGGCTAAGTCTGCCCGGGGCCTCCAAGCTGCGTGTGTGTTCTCGAATACTTGGTGCAGTAAAGATGTGTGTTTGAAGGTAATCCCCTCTTTGCCTCTGCCTTTAAAAAGTAGGCAATATAAGACAAGAATGAGGGGAGGGAAAGCCTCATTGTACCTGCACAAGGGCTTCGTGTGTGTGGCTGAGCAGGTTTAGGAGCTTTTCTCACCTCGTTTTACCCTCTGGGTTAGTGTTACTCTAATGCTCTTAAAGTGTGTGTGTGTGTGTGTTGCAAAGATAATTAGGCTGATGGAGGTGTGTGTGTGTGTGTGTGTGTGTGTGTGTGTGTGTGTGTGTGTGTGTGTGTTAATCCCATTCACAGTGCTTACTAGGCAATTGGTCAATGAAATTAAGTGTGCTAATGTGATTAAAGGAGGTTGGTGTGTCTTCTCAGGCCGACCAGGGAAGACATCTCATCCATTTTAAAGCTGCACCTAACGATGTTTTCATTAGTGGTTCATCAAAGTCTCGTCTTTCCCTGGTTTTAAAGACCGCATTACAGTAAAGAGATGTAACTTTTTGAGCTTACCACATTTACTAGCGCGCGTGTGTGTATGTATCACACACACACACACACACACACACACACACACACACACACACACACACACACACACGTTGTGAAAGCACCAGTAGTCGACCCTACAATATCGCCGCAGTATTGACATTGATGTGTTTGGTCCAAAATATGTTTATTTGATTATTTTTCACACACACAGAATCAACTCACTTGTGCCTTTTGGACAATTAAAAAATAAATAAATAAATAAATAAAATGCAATCTGACCGCCGCTGTCTCTGGTGTTCACGTTTTCAATGTTTCTCACATTTTTTATTTTTTTTTTTTGGTTTTGTTTTCGAAGTTTAACTTTTTGTCAGTTTTTTTTTTTTTCTCTAACGCTTTTGGCGTATCCCTCTGACCGCCACTCTCTCTGGTGTCCCAGCAGGCGAGGGAGACTGAGACGTGGGTGCCCATGAAGACCACGCAGACAGTCGCCATGTCGACGCGCCACGGCGACCTCGAGTCATCCGGAGACTCCCCGAACGGCTCGGACTTCGGCTTCACGGACGGCGAAGACAACAAAAACGCAGAGGATGGCGACATCGACTACTACACGGAGACGCTGTACGACGACGAGGACGAGTACGAAGGCTCCTCAGGATCCGGGGACGGAGGTCGGTCTTCACACATACTTTCTACACATTTAATAATGATACAAATACTTTAACATTTTAAATCGACCTTTTTTAACTATGTCTGTCTGTCTGTCAAAAAAAAATCAGGATTTAAAATAAAGAATCTGTTTGTTTCCACAGCAACAACTGTGTCACCTGTAATGGAGTCCAAGCCATCAGTTAAGGTAAGAACACCTCCATCTTCAGATGTAGAATACTAAACTACTAAACATTCAGTTTACATGCACATGTCCTACCTCCTTTAATTCTTCACTTATTTATATAGAATATACACATGCATGCATATATACAGTGCCTTGAGAAAGTATTCGGCCCCCTTGACCTTTTCGACCTTTTGCCACATTTCAGGCCTCAAACATAAAGATATAAAACTGTAATTTTTTGTGAAGAATCAGCAACAAGTGGGACACAATCATGAAGTGGAACGGAATTTATTGGATATTTAAAACCTTTTAAACAAATAAAAAACTGAAATATTGGGCGTGCAAAATTATTCAGCCCCCTTAAGTTAATACTTTGGCGCCACCTTTTGCTGCGATTACAGCTGTAAGTCGCTGGGGTATGTCTCTATCAGTTTTGCACGGCCGAGAGCCGACATTTTTGCCCATTCCTCCTTGCAAAACAGCTCGAGCTCAGTGAGGTTGGATGGAGAGCGTTTGTGAACAGCAGTTTTCAGTTCTTTCCACAGATTCTCGATTGGATTCAGGTCTGGACTTTGACTTGGCCAGTCTAACACCTGGATATGTTTATTTGTGAACCATTCCATTGTAGATTTTGCTTTATGTTTTGGATCATTGTCTTGTTGGAAGACAAATCTCCGTCCCAGTCTCAGGTCTTTTGCAGACTCCATCAGGTTTTCTTCCAGAATGGTCCTGTATTTGGCTCCATCCATCTTCCCATCAATTTTAACCATCTTCCCTGTCCCTGCTGAAGAAAAGCAGGCCCAAACCATGATGCTGCCACCACCATGTTTGACAGTGGGGATGGTGTGTTCAGGGTGATGAGCTGTGTTGCTTTTACGCCAAACATAACATTTTGCATTGTTGCCAAAAAGTTCGATTTTGGTTTCATCTGACCACAGCACCTTCTTCCACATGTTTGGTGGGTCTCCCAGGTGGCTTTTGGCAAACTTTAAACGACACTTTTAATGGATATCTTTAAGAAATGGCTTTCTTCTTGCCACTCTTCCATAAAGGCCAGATTTGTGCAGTATACGACTGATTGTTGTCCTATGGACAGAGTCTCCCGCCTCAGCTGTAGATCTCTGCAGTTCATCCAGAGTGATCATGGGCCTCTTGGCTGCATCTCTGATCAGTCTTCTCATTGTATGAGCTGAAAGTTTAGAGGGACGGCCGGGTCTTCGTAGATTTGTAGTGGTCTGATACTCCTTCCATTTCAATATTATCGCACGCACAGTGCTCCTTGGGATGTTTAAAGCTTGGGAAATCTTTTTGTATCCAATCCGGCTTTAAACTTCTCCCACAACAGTATCTCGGACCTGCCTGGTGTGTTCCTTGTTCTTCATGATGCTCTCTGCGCTTTACACACACCTCTGAGACTATCACAGAGCAGGTGCATTTATACGGAGACTTGATTACACACAGCTGGATTCTATTTATCATCATTAGTCATTTAGGTCAACATTGGATCATTCAGAGATCCTCACTGAACTTCTGGAGAGAGTTTGCTGCACTGAAAGTAAAGGGGCTGAATAATTTTGCACGGCCACTTTTTCAGTTTTTTATTTGTTAAAAAAGTTTGAAATAGCCAATGAATTTCGTTCCACTTCATAATTGGGACCCACTTGTTGTTGATTCTTCACAAAAAATTACAGTTTTATATCTTTATGTTTGAGGCCTGAAATGTGGCAAAAGGTCGAAACGTTCAAGGGGGCCGAATACTTTCGCAAGGCACTGTACCTACTTGCACACACATATACACATATGCGCACACATATGCACACCCATGTACACACACATACACACGTAAATACATGCAGACACATGCACGCATACACATATGCACACATGTATACACGTATATGCACACATACACACACGTAAATACATGCGGACACATACGTGTGTGTGTGTGTGTGTGTGTGTGTATTTTTTTCTTTCCAGCTATCACCTATTGATGCCCATGTTTCATCTGTTCCTTGGGTTACTAACTACTTCTCTGATTCCGTTTTATTGACTTTACATCCCTCTCTCCATCCTCAGCCCGACGTGAACGACAACAACATCCCGGGGGCAGAGCGCCCGGTGCGGCCGACCGTCAACGAGGTGGACATCGTGCGGAAGAGTAACGAAATCCAGCAGCAGTCGAACGAGGCGGCGCCCGGCGAGGACCAGCTGTCCAACGTCCTCATGGCCCACGCCGCGGAGGACAGCATCTTCAACAAGACTGAGGTCCTCGCAGGTCAGTACGCATCCCCAACCGTTCTCTCAATGTCGTGCAACGTTGCTTACTTCATTAATGTGTTTACTGTGTTAATGGACTGAGGATGGGAGGAGGGTTCGGTGTTTGGTTTCGGATTCGGCAGAATCTTAACCAGTGAATTCGGTATTCGGCTGAACCCCAAAAATCTGGATTCGGTGCATCCCAAATGGCGATTTAACAAAAACTAAAGTTGTTAATGCACTTCTAGAGCCAATATATCATGAGACATTTCTAAAAACTAGATGTTTTGTAAAGAAGAATGAACTTCACATGTCAGTCAATCTGACATTTATTTCATTTGTAAAGAAGAACATAACACGGATCTTCTGCTCTTTCTGATGTAGTCACTGTTGGCGGTACTGTATAAACAGGAACTATTTAGGTCAATCATTTCATTAAAAAGAAAAATAAATAAATAGTCGATTCTGGGGAAAAGCATCTATGTTAGAAATCATTGCAAAAAAATCACGATGCATAACTATGTATATAAAAATTTCTCACCCCTACAAATTTTTGAGAAGGTTGAATTGTCTTTTTTTTTTTTTTTTTTTTTTCTTTCTCGTGCTTTAAAAAGTCTAACGTCTCTCCGGTCTCTTCCAGCTCTGATCGCGGGCGGCGCCGTCGGCCTGATGTTCGCCGTCCTCCTCATCCTCCTGCTCATCTACCGCATGAAGAAGAAGGACGAGGGCAGCTACGACCTGGGGAAGAAACCCATCTACAAGAAAGCCCCCACCACAGAGATCTACGCATAGACCCTCATCTCCTCCCAGCCAACACACACACACTCACTCACACTCTAGGGCTGCACGATATGAGGAAAATATGCAATAACATTGTTGAACGTCGCGATAAATAAACGGATATTAAGTGTTCTACATTTCTGCTGCTTTCAATATTCTGCTAAAATACAACAAACTTGCTTGTTGACTTTAAAACAAATCAAAGAAAATCATTGAATTGAACATAAAAGGCAGCACTAAAAAACGAACCACTGTCATGTTTTAAAGTGCCGTTTTGTGCCGATATTTTCATTCAACTAACATAAAAAAATGTATCTTAAGTGTCTTTCCATTATGTCGCAGCTTTTCGTGATCGGTTTATTGCGGCAGTATATTGTGCAGCCCTCAAAACACACACACACACACCCACCCACCCCCCTCACTCCCTCGACCCTTAAAAACCCAATCATGGCCGGCGTCCGGCCTCACAGTGCCTCATCATTCTCACTTTTCTTGAGCGGATTAAAGCTCGCTAATGAATCAGGAGAGAAGCCCCAACAACACAATCGATTGACTGACTCCTCCTACCTGATGTACGCCAATATTATGGGTGCTCTCTCGACCAATCGGAGGCTCTGTTCTGTCCTCTTGTCATCATTTTTTTTTTTTTTTTTTTTTCTTTCTTTTTCTAAAAGGAGCAACAGGAGTGGACCATTTCTGCTGCGCTACACGGTGATCGTTTTTACATCTTTGTGTTTTTTATTATTTTGTCCCCATGTCAAGAGAAAAAACAAACGGAACTTACAATGGAGGACTTCGGAGAACTTTTAAACTCCTTTTTTTTCATTTTTTTTTCTCATTTCCCCTCTCCTTTTCCCCACCTTCCCGTTAAAAAACACTAACACTGTTCAATGACTCTTATGTCTCGCTACGGTACACATTAACAGTCCAGTTATTTATTACTCTGTTTTTATTCCTCCTTTGTTGGACAGCAGCTTCTCACATTGCTGTAGAAAAATGACTTTCATGTGAACTTTTTTATTAGAATTATTTTTAAAGAACTCCTTGTAACACCGAGAGATTTCACGTATTCTTTTCTATTAAACATCCCTTTCATGACGGGAAAGAATTGAGCTCATGTTGTTTGATTTGAGGAAAATGTACGTGGCTGTAATGCTGGGTAGATTCACGCTCTGTCATCCGTTAGAGGAGTTAGAACTGATGTTAATAATTTACAATATTTGCAAATTTTTATCCTCACAGTGCTCCTACGATTACATTTTTAGAACCGAGACGGTCAAACAAAGGGGCAGGAAGTGTTTGGAAATCATTGTTTCTGCCTTTTTCACACGCACAAAGTGCAGAAGATAATTCACTTCATGTTGTGTACATTTTCAGATGCAACAGAGTTAATTAAACAACCTTCAAAAGACTTTTTTTTTTTTTTTTTATTATTACTTTTTCTTTTTTTAAACTCCTGGCATGTTTATTGTATTTCCTCATGTGGGGAAAGTCCCATCAGTCTGGCACGTAGCGCCTGATAAGTAAACCAAACTAATCTGGGAAAACACTGTATGACCTAGGACACACACACACACACACACACACACACACACACACACACACACACACACACACACACACACAGCTGCCTGTTTAAAAGCCTGGAAAGATGTTTTACTACTATAATAATTACCGCTGTGCCTCTGAGGTTTGTTTTCTGTTATTATGGAGAACTCGCCTGGAGGTTAAGCAACATGCTCCTACACGCACCTACATTCCTCACACAGAGACACACACACGTGCACACACACAAAACAAAGATCCGACACCGTGACGACTGAATCTGCTGACTCTTTAACCATAAGATTTAAGCTTAAAGGAATAGTTTGAGACGATCGATACCACTCTCGTAGATGTCCGTTAAATATGACATTGCTTAGCTTAGCATAAAGACAGGAAACCGAGGGGGAACCGCTAGCCTGGCTCTTTCAAAACAACTGAAGACATTTGTATGATTACAGAGTTGGCCGTGTGAGAGTTAATGCAACTCTACGTCGACGATATGATGCTCAATCCCACATGTGTGGTTCTGTTACAGAAAGCGACGAGTCCGTTATATTGTCACTTTCAAAAAGTTGAGTTTCCCGGTCGTAATTAGGACCTGGAAGTGGAACATGGACGCTGTTTGCGATTCAGAAACTTATTGTATCCACCAAGTTACGATTCCTCCGAAGTACCGAACTATTTCAGGAAACTTCCAGTAAAGAAAACAGTCTGACACACAATCAAAATACAGAAATGTCGTTCTTTGGCCCAGTTTTTCTTCAGATTTAACAAAGTAAAACGTGTTAATTAGTGAGCTTTAAAGGGCCGTGTAACGGCGCCAGGCTAGCAGTTTCCCTTTGTTTTCAGTCTTTATTCTAAGCTAATCTAACAGAGCCAGGCTAGCCATTTCCCTCAGTTTCCAGTCTTTATGCTAAGCTAAGCTAACCGGCTGCTTCTTTAACGAACAAACGGACATTGGTATCGATCTTTAGCGTATTTAACTATTCATTCATCCTTCTGTCTGTTAACATTTCTACTTCCTGAACATTAAAGTGCTCAAATCATTCTTAACTAATATTTATCTTTTACATTAACTTGTAAACAAGAAACTTAACATCCTTTTGATCCAGTAAATGTTTTATTTGTCCAATGAAAAGGCATTTTAAGCTCTGTGATCGGAGAAACTGGTAGTGTTTGGTACTTTCTGTTTTTTTTAAACCATAGGGTTGATTCTTTCTCAATAAGCTACACCGACAGTTGTTAAGTTTTATTTGTTCATTTTTGGGGGGGCGTTTGACCCTCACATTCCTCAGCACACTGACCGGTCTACCAAGGATTTGTATATAGCTATAACAATTTTAAAAATTAACAAAAACTGAAATTGCTACTAACCCTTGTGTTGTCTTCCCGTCGACCGTGCAACTTTTACTTTTTCTGGGTCAACATTTCAATAAAAACTTTTCTTTTAACATTTTGTTGAAAGAAATGTTTTTGCACATTTATTTCCCCAAGTTGTTTGTCCCTTTTTCCGATGATTTTGTTGATTTTTTTTTTTTCCAAGTATTTTATTTTTTTCTTCTCTTTTTTGAACGTTTTTACCAACATTTTTATTACTTTTTTCAACGTTCTTTTTTCATTATTTTCTCCAAATGCTTTAAAATTGAATAAAACGCCCAAATTCAGCGAAAGTAGTGAACCATCCACGTTATTTATTTTGACAATTTGGTTGAAAGCAACCCACATATCTGGTATAAAAACTTTTTGAAAATGGGTCAAATTTGACCCGAGGACAACAGGAGGGTTAAAAAAATAACAAAAACTGAAAGAGATATTAACTCGGTACTTAGCCACATCCTGGCAACACACAATTATCTACCAAATATTTAAATGCCAAATAGTTTTTCCTGTTTAATGTTTGTTCCCCCGCCAGTAACGTCGGGGTGATTTACTGTAAATGAGAAAACGCACGTTTTCATACTAACTCCTCTCATTGTTCTCCAGTGTTGTTGTTTTTTTTACCTCCAGTAGATCAACTTGTTCCCCTTTTTGTTTTTTAATTTAACTGTCAAATTATTTTATTGCCTTCTTTCAGGTTTTGGGGGGTGTTTCCTCCTCCCCTTTTTAAGCTGTTGTATATGTAATTTTAAAAGTTTTATAAACAGTAGTTTGAGATTTCCAGAGGCAAATAGTTTTGAAACTTTTTGTTTTGTTAAAAGTTTCTATTATCTTTTTAGACTTTGGTTTTTGTATTTATGTATTTTTGTTTGTTAGAAGGATTGCTGATGTGGTTGGTGTTCATCTTGTTGTTCGGGGGGGGCAGTGGGGGGGAGGATGTTGTGCCGATGTTGTCGGGAGCGGCCCTGGGGGGGTGGCTATTACCTGGAACTGTTTGCGTCTGTCTATTCTTTCGTAGCCAATATGGAGCCTGATGACAAGCGAGTAGGTTTTGTTTTAACATTATTTTGGGGGAACACATTGTAACCGGGGGCCCCAGAAAAATGTCAGTGTCAAATTCAATTCAGTTGGGCGCCCGGTTAGCACAGTCGGTAGAGCGGGCGCCCATATGTAGAGGTTTACTCCTCGACGCAGAGGGCCCGGGTTCGACTCCGACCTGCGGCCCTTGGCTGCATGTCGTTCCCCCCTCTCTCTCCCCTTTCGTGTCTTCTGCTGTCCTATCAGAATAAAGGCTGAAAATGCCCAAAAAAAATCTTAGAAAAGGAAAATTCAATTCAGTTTATTTATGAAAGGGCACAGTGGAAATTTAATAAATTAATGTCACAAATGAGTCCCAAAGAACAGCTGACCTCGACCACAGACCTGAAGGTACTCTGATCTTTAGCGGCTCAACTTCAGATCAACTTCAGCAGCGTGTTAAATCTGAATATTGTTCTAGTCTCTTCTCTCCTCTGGGACCGTAAACTGAATATCTTTGAGCTGGGGACAAAACGAGACATGTGTGGACGTCACCTTGGGCTTTTTTCGGGGAAACACTGATCCACATTTTTCACCATTTTCTGACATTTTAGAGACCAAACAACTCATCCATTCCTCCAAGAAAGTGATCCAAAAAAATGCTAAATAATGGTTAGCTGCCGGCGTAGAGTGAACGTTTCCCAGGTCCGCTGTCTCGGGCGGAAAGAAAGAGAAAACAGTGAAACAGTTTCCAGGTGGTACCATACCCCCCAACCCCCACCCCCACCCCTCGCCCCTGTTGTGTTCAGGGAGCGTGGGAGAGATATGATTATGTTCTGCTGCTTAATGTCACAAAGACCACATGTGAATCACCAATGGAGTGGAGAAGCCAATGAATCATTGGTTTCTGCATGCAGGTTCTGATTTATTATTGGAAATAAAGCTATTTTTATGCACATTAACATTTAAAAAAAACACTCTGTCTTTGTCCTCAGTCTTATGTTTTTTATGTTTTGTTTTCCTGAGCGAGAGTCACATAAGAAGACTCGGGCGACATCCACACAAAACATCAGAAAAACACAACAAAAAAGATTTTTTTTATATTGTTGGCTAGTTTCATTTATAATAAAACATCAGATTTTATAAACTACATGTGTTTTGTGTGCAGAAATCTTAATGTGTAAAGTAACTAGTAACTAAAGCTGTCAGATTGTGTGTGTGTGTGTGTGTGTCTGTCTGTGGGTGTGCAGGATTCTTAATGTGTAAACTAAATAGTAACTTAAAGGGATATTTCACTGTTGGAAAGATGAATATATCTTTAAATTGGGTCACTTATGTAGTAGAAATGTGAATTTATTTTTAGAAATTGGTGGCTTCTAGGCCTAGCCTGACAAGCCAGACCCACATCCAGATGTTGGGTCTGGGAACTCCCCATTGGCAGGGCTCAATCCGAGGGGCGGGATAAACGGTTGTCTTTGAAATTCCCTCTGCACGCAATAGGATAGCTCTACAACCAATCAGAGTGACGCTAGTTGATAGATTCAACTTTAAACTCTGAACACATCTTCCTTTTTTAAGAATGACTTTAGTGCCGTTCTTTGTTCTTTTCTCAAAGAAAAGCTGAACTCCAAGTCTAAGACACCAAATCCCAGAATGCACTTGCTTCGCTACTTTATGAGTCCACTCCCAAGCCACGCCTACCATTTACAGACAGACAGACAGTGAGACATTCAACTCAACTTGTGTGTTTTATTGTCATTTCAACCATATACACGAAACGACGTTTCACCGTGGCTCAAGTGGTTACACAATTAAAATATATAAAAACGACATTATATAAAAACATCATATGAAACAGGCTACATTTAGCGCACACACATTATAGGCTCCATAAAGTTCAGCTAACGCATACTAGCATTAGCGCTTGGTGGGCTGTAAACACCGAGCATAAACGCAGCCGTGAATTTGCGTGGAATGTAGAATGGTCGGCATTTAACGGTCACAAACTCCACCGCTGGCTGTCAGGAAAAAGGAAACAGGGAAGAAACTCATTTGGGATAAATTGTAGAGAGTTTCAGAGAACTTTAGCTGAGACGAAGTTATCAAAGTAGTTTTTGTGTAACAGACAATATGCGATGTTTCAGTTTCACAACAATGAAGAAATCAACCTTTTGACAAAAAATAAATCAATATATATCTTCAAAAAAGAGTTAAGCAAAACGTGGAAAACATCAAAGACGCCAAATGCATTGAAAAAGGAATCGAAAGAGCATAAAACAAAAAGAAAGTCAAAGAAGCGTCAACAAAAGTGTTAAAAAGCACCAAAAAGAGAAAAAAATGTCAAAGAAAAAAAAGGCATTGAAAAAGTGTCAACAAAGGGTCAAAAGCGTCACGTGGAAAAACTGGAAAGCTAGCTACAAATTAGGGTGTAACTTTTAAAGCAGTGATTACAATTCTCATAGTAATTCCTGTGTGTGTGTGTCAGTATATATTTATGTTTAACATGAAGTATACTACTGCTTGAGTGCAGTAAATCGTCAGACACATTTCTGGTGTGTAAAGACATCCACGCAGCTGACACGCAACAGAAACGCCACGCTCACGCCACGCAGGCAGTGTGTGGCCGGCCTGAGGCCCTCATCCAGGACAACCCACAGCGCCTCAAGATGGGCATCAGTGAGTGGGAAGAGACGGAAACAAGTTATTTACAAGTGGACGTAATAAACATACACAATACTTCTTAGCCTCCCCCTTTCGAATGCAACATTGAAATTACTAGACAAAAAATTTGATTTTTGATCAAAATTTTGAGGGGTATAGCTCCATAGACATTATTTATTCATGTTGTTATGGCATGGTCAGTAGTCACTGTAAGCTAGGTCAATGTAGCTTGTGCTAGAGATTTCACGCTTTTTGCAGGACCGCCGGCCTGCAGACAGAAGAAACTTTACCATTCAAATATTTGCACAAAAAATGCATTGGCCCACCTATCTACAGCTAGGAGAGACCATGATAAGACCTATTTTGACAAATGGTGGCGTATCCCTTTAAGGAGACTATTGAAAAAAACTATAATAACTATAATGTTTGTTTCTGCAATCTGATTAATATGAAATGTACTGTTGTAAACACTGTAAAGCCCAAGACATTAATTGGATTTCTGAAGTTTCACAATATAGTAGTCTATACTACAGAGTATATATCTATCCAACATTTACTGACTTGAGCCCGGTACCTTGGGGTTAAAGTAGCGGCAGGACAAAAGCACAGGCTGTTCATGTCAGCCCAGGAGCCCCTAGCACTAAAGCAGTTTTAACTTGCTCTGATAAATCTGAATCTACAATATGAGATAATACAGGTCAAATGTATAGACGTGAAGACATTTAATTCAGCGTTTCGGATTTAGGTGAATTATCACCATCTGTGGTGGTGGCTCATATGTTATGTATCTTGGAGAGCACCAAAAAAGCGCAGAAAAAACATTAAAATACTCACTGTGTGTGTGTGTGTGTGTGTGTGTGTGTGTGTGTGTGTGTGTGTGTGTGTGTGTTTGTGTTGTTGACATCCACACAGAGCCGTGAGACAAGCTGTTGCCTGTCGGCGCTGCGGGGAAAAACACACACAGGTGACGCCACACATTGACGAATATAGCATACACAAATTCCAGCACAAGCACAACTTCATACATCATCTTTACTGTAAAACACACACACACACACACACACACACAAGTTGAATCACACCGGTCTGAGAGGCATACAGGGAAAACTTTGCAGCAGACTTGTTTGTTTGTTCAGCCAAAAACTAACACAGACGAATGTTAAAGTTAATTTTCTTCAATTAAAGTGAAAGTTCGTTGCCTCTGTGTATTAGGTGCATAAAGTAAACAGCAAACAATGATTACAAAAGGAACAAACAATGAAGCAAAGTATACTGCTACAGTCAAGAACATGAACGCAGAATATATATATTCGGAGTCTGTCAGCTGCAAAAACAGAACTTTTTGTGGACGTTCTCGCTCAATACTGGACCAACTTTAAAGATTGTTGTTCCCGTCACTTACACACAAATGCATGGGGAAATAGGGTCCAGGTGTGTGTGTTTGATACACGTAATAACTACATTGTCAGGACTCACCTCCCATCTGGGGACCACACACTGATCCCCTTTTATTCGGGTTAAGGGCACGTTCAGACCAACAGAAGCGATCCGGCACCATTGGGCGGTGGTTGTGCGGTGCCATGGCTCATTAATGGGACACGAGTGCTTGTGTTTCTTTCTTTTTTTTTTACCCCTCATAGTGGAATAAAAATGTCACAGTGCAAACTGTCTTGCAAGAATACTGTGTGTGTGGTATGTTGGAAATAACAACTCACTTCACATACACAGTCAACACATTCTTTTCTTATCTCGCCTGTTTTGAAGATCTTTTGGCTGACACACACACACTCACACATTGTCCTGTGTGTGTCTTTAGGAGCTTTTATGGGAATTTCCCAAAAAGACGTGTTGCGCCAGGCAGAATGTTTCATCACTTCTGTCTTATCCACTGAGCATCTCAAAGAAGTTTTCAACATCTCTCTCTTTGTCTTTATGTCTCCATCTCTCCATCTCTGCTGCTCTTTGCTTTTATAGAAAGAAGGAAACAACAGTCTGTAATGGCGACGCATTTGGCCCGAGGAGCTGGATTTAAACTATACAGAACAAGACAAGAAAAACTTGGGGAAAAAAAACGATAAAAATTGAAACGACAAATAGAGCAGAAAATGAAAAATAATCTATCTAAGAATTTTGGGTGCGTTTTTTTTGGGGCCGGGGATTAATCTATTTTTATGTACATTAACATTTATAGACATGCGGCGAAAAGTTGAGACCGACTCAACTTGTGGAGAAACTCCACCCTGTGTTGCGCTGCGGTGGCCAATCACGTAACAGAGATCAGACTCGTGGGTGTGTTTTGAGGCGGTGTGAGAGTCCCGTACAGGGAACAGGGAACAGGGAACAGGAAACGTCACTGCCTCTATCCAAGGGGGTAAGCTTCGCTTCAGAACTCGGACCTCCTATGGCGCCATTTTGTTGCTACCTGGCCATCACCTCCCGTTAGCATTCCACTGACTAGCATACATTTTGACGTCACTTTGACAGCGAATAACTTTACATCTGAAGCGTTTAAAGACTCTATTTGTCCGTTGTTTATTTCTAAAGAAACACGACAATGTATAAAAGGCTCCATTACCTTGTACCTCACGTTATGGCTCCGTAGCAGACGCTTTTATAACAATAGGCTAACGATTGTGTCGCATAGTAGAGGAATTACCGTATAGTACAGGATAAGCTTGCAGGCAGTTTGGACTTACATGAGCTGTTTAGGATTAATTACTAATGTTAACTAGCATGTTAGTGATCAGTAATTAGCCTGTGCCTATGTTATCTCCTTACATATACCTACGCTCTCCGTCTCTGTAAGATTGGGAATGATTGAGATTTCTCTCGGCACAGCTACCAGAAGACTTCACACTTTCAGACAGGTTGCTCACGTCACATTTACGTTGTCGCTTCTAATAGCCTTCACTGGTCTCCGTCCAGAGCAACGGGGTCTGTTGGTCCATTATATACCGTCCATGCCTCTATCTCTGCCACGAGAACGTTTTAAAACACCAAACACAAGCTCTGAACTGGCCTGGAGTTTGGGGAACAGCTGACTGTTACAGTAACTGTGAAATATAAAGTCTACTTGTGCTACATTGGGGGGGGGGGGGTTAACAACACACAACAGGAAGGCACACAAATAGAGCTCAACAGAGAGTTCTTTACTTTTAATACTTTTCCTACATTTTCCTGATGATACTTGCAGACTTTTACTGAAGTAACATTTTCAATGCAGGACTTTAAGGTACGTTGTAAGAGTATTTTTACAATGTGGTATTAGCACTATTACTGTAGTAAAGGATCTGAATTCCTTCTTCCCTTGCAGTGTGTGTGTGTGTGTGTGTGTGTCAGTGTGTGTGTTAGAGGATGGATACCCGAGCCGAGCCGGGCCGGGTTCGGACAGATATTTAGAAATCTGTTGTCAGCTGTTGACATTTCCGAATGCCTTCCTACAAACGTACGTGTGTCATTAATATGAGAAAAAAAATGAGATTTTAACTGTTTCGGGCTCGGACAGAAATATCTTAATGCCTGTCGGACGCGGGCCGGGCTCGGACAGAAAAATGTGTACGTGTGTGTGTGTGTGTGTGTCTGTCTGGAGTGTTTAGCAGAACTGGAGGTTTCTTCAGTGATCAGACAAGTCCCGTCACGCTCGCCTGGAGGTTTTGGAAACGAAAACCACGTTTGACCTCGGTGACATCGACGTCATGTGACTGTGGTAACGTACGCAGCAGCAGCGATTAGTTTCATCTGATCGTTTGCATCCTTCTTCCTGCTGCTCTTATTTGAATGTGACAAGTTTCTGTTCCCTCCTGAAGTGTGTGTATGTGTGTGTGTGTGTGTGTGTGTCAGCGTGTGTATGTGCACGTGTGTGTGTATCGGTGTGTGTGTCTGTCAGTGTGTGTGTCAGCGCGTGTGTGTGTTTGTCTGTGTGTGTCAGCGCATGTGTGTGTGTGTGTGTATCGGTGTGTGTGTCTATCAGAGTGTGTGTCAGCGTGTGTGCGTGTGTGTGTGTGTGTGTGTGTGTGTCAGCGTGTGTGTGTGTTTGTGTATGCTGTGTTGTGTTTTGGGTGGGTGGGTGTGCGTCAGATGTCACACTTTTGTTATCACACATCGTCACAGCTTTTGATAACAGATTTGCATCTGCTTGTTTTCTATTATTAACTTTTCCTCCCTAACTGGAAACTTCCATACGTCACAATCCAAATACTGGAAGGAATTTGCCTGAGCCTGAGATACAGAGGTCATAGACACACACACACACACACACACACACACACACACACACACACACACACACACACACACACACATTAAATAGATATATCCCAAAAGATAGAATCTGTCAAACAAAATATCCTAATCTTGCCCAAGATTTGCAATAAGGTGCACCCTAATCCCAAAACCCCTTTAATACCCGACCCACTACCCCTCTTCTTATGTCTTTGTTTAGTTTGTTTAGTTTGTGTGTGTGTCAGAGTCTGTGTGTCTGTGTGCGTGTGTGTCAGCGTGTGTGTGTGTGTGTCTGTGTGTGTGTGTGTCAGCGTGTGTGTGTGTGTGTGTGTTTTGTATTGGTCAGTTTGATTGAGTTATAAAATGTCCAATGGTTTTTCTGGACGATGTTGAGAGGACGTTGCGATAAAGAAAAATAATAAAAGATTCTCCGTCATTAGGCTGATCAGCTCTGAGCACATCAGTTGTTCTTAGTGAATTCAGTTCTTTCAGTTTAGCTTTAATAAGAAGAAAGAAAAGTTCCATAGCCACACATGCAAATCAGAAATGGCTTTTAAATGTGCCACAGAACTAGATTTCCATATGGCAGTCTATAAATTCATCTGCTTTCATTTGACTAAGACAATCTTGACATACTGTATACTTTATTTCCTGTGTGTGTCTGTGTGTGTGTGTGTGTGTCAGCGTGTGTGTGTCCCTCTGTGTGAGTGTGTGTGTGTGTCTGTGTGTTTGGTTGTGTGTGTGTCAGCGTGTGTGTGTGTGTCAGCGTGTGTGTGTGTGTCAGCGTGTGTGTCTCTTTGTGAGTGTGTGTGTCTGTGTGTGTGGTTGTGTGTGTGTGTCTCTGTGTGAGTGTGTGTCAGCGTGTGTGTGTGTGTGTGTGTGTCAGCGTGTGTGTATATCGGTGTGTGTGTGGCGTCAGTGTTTGTGTCAGTGTGTGTATCGTGTGTGTATGTGTCAGTGTGTGTGTATGTGTCAGTGTGTGTGTGTGTTTCAGCGTGTGTGTCAGTGTTTGTGTGTGTGTGTCAGTGTTTGTGTGTGTCAGCATGTGTGTATGTGTGTGTGTGTGATTGTGTGTGTGTGTCAGCGTTTGTATGTGTGTGTCAGCGTGTGTGTGTGTCAGATGTATTGCTCATCCTTTCAAAACAAAATGTGCGGTTGAAGAAATAAAGCCTTGAGCTGACGACCGTGTGGAGACGAGTTTTGTTACAAAGATTAAATATTAACGAGCGCTCAGTGTTCCCAAAAACATCCACGGGACAGACTGAGTTCATGTTTTGTGAGGAATGAGAATAAAATGTAACTTATGTGTGATACACACGAACAGTTTGGACAAACAGTCTGATCTGAAAACACCTCCACACTACATCAAGAAGTGTGTCAGTGTGTGTCGGTGTGTGTGTGTGTGTGTGTGTGCGTTATGGGAACACACACCCTGCAGCTGCCGGCCTCCCTGACTACCAGTCGTCAAACAAAGAAAATTCTTTTCAAAACCAACCTCAGGAACCGGCCGAGGGATGATTAAATTCTCCATGCGAGAAGTTCAAAAGCAATAAAAAATGAAATGAAAACATGGGCGGTGTGCAACACAAAGACCTCATTGTTGCCTGGCAAAGGAATGTGTGTGTGTGTGTGTGTGTGTGTGTGTGTGTGTGTGTGTGTGTGTGTGTGTGTGTGTGTGTGTGTGTGTGTGTGTGTGTGTGTGTGTGTGTGTGTGGATAGAGGCCGTGAGGAATTTGAGTTTGTGCCCGGAGACAAAAGGTGGCCTATGACTGGGAAAGAGAGGCACAGAGAGGGACACAGACAGTAGCTATCACTTTAAACTCCTCTCATCACTGGCTCTTATACCAGGAAGGGGTCCAGTGGTCAGGAGGCAGGTGAAAGTGGTCACTGAATCTGCAGCACTTTGTTTTGGTTTTACAGGCTGTTTATTGGCTGTTCAGGATAAAAAAAAAATAAAAAAAAAACAAGAAGCTAAAGCCGTGCTAACGTGC